>NW_027282855.1:0-51573 GCF_046629955.1 Centroberyx affinis
TTTATTTTTTTAACATTCATAACGTAAAATCCCATGAATTATAATAGTAAAGCATAACAAATTCCACATTATAATATTTGAACACCAATAATAAACGACAACTTTTTACTGGGTTACACATTTGACACCACAGTTGTACTTGTCATTAAGACTTAATGTTGTTTTGCCAGCACTTGCCTTTCATTGCACACTGACTTTGAGATTTGAATAAATTTCCGTTGATAAAGGTACAACACTAGTATTTTCTCTTAACCCGTTCACTTGTACATCCAGTTATTACACTTCTCAACCTGTATATTTTTTTTCAGAACGAGAATTTGCGTTCCATCACCTGAAAATAATAGACAAATTTTGTAACGATACCTGCTAAAAAAAAGAAAGTGAAACAATACAGAGAAGATTAGCGAGGCTATAAGGGCCATGCTTAGATTAGCCCATCCTAATCTTCTCTCTATCGTTACAATTTTTGTCTTATTTTTTTTCGTCTTCTACTCTACTCTGTTCTATGCCTGTAGAGTCCCTTTCACACATGAACCCCGTTGATTGTGTTTAGTTAGACCTAGCTAGACACACTCTCTGTAAAGTCCTCTGAGACATGCTTGTGACAAAGGGCTATATTAATAAACTTGACTTGACAATGGATAATTTGTTTGTTTCTGGCTGCTAGCGTTAGCATTAGCTAGCGTAGCTAGCGTTAGCAACATTAGCCATGTTGCTAACGCTAGCTACGCTAGTGAACGCTAGTAACCAGAAACAAACATAGTTAGATGTTTGTTTCTTTTGTTCCAGAAACAAACATAGATGTTTGTTTCTGGCTGGTCCTGGCTTCCTTGTAGCTGCTTGTAGCTCCTTCTTCGTTTTCTGGCTGCTAGCGGTAGCGTTAGCAACATGGCTACCGATAGCTACCGGGGAAAACCTCTTTTGGTTGCGCAATGGATGACGCACTTCCTTTGTGCTGTAAATGGAGCCTTCATTCTCCTGGGAGATCGTACCCGGTGGCAGACAGAATTGCATAGTGAAAGCGAGGCTTACAGGGAACCAATCTAAATGCCGATGGTGTCATTATTCTATAGACATTACACTGTGCAATCAACATTTACTTCATAATGATAAGTTAAAGCAAAAAAGTTGTCTATAGGGTCTTTAAATTCCACTGTTGTCATTTCCCGGATATTATGTTAAACCACCGGAGTCTCTGCAGTTTGAAAACACAGTGGGTTAATCTGTCTGTCCGCCCGGGCTCAGAGGATCTCTCTTATTTCACTGTCTGTCCAATTCCACATTTTCGTCAAAAAAGCAAAGCTACAGCCGGTTGTATAGTGATTTGTATTTCCAAACAGAGCAGAACAGAGGGTTAGGTTTTTAAAAAACTATCCCATGACAGCCCCCACCTCATCCGAGGGTTAGGGTTAGGGATATTTTTTGGTTAGGGTTATTTTCGTTTCAGCAACAGAAGTTAAACAATTAAAAACAAATGGTGATTTGATTTGCGTTTCAAAATCTACAAATGAGAAATGGAAATAGAAGGTATTTTTCGTTTTCCTGGTCAGAAATTGCAGATAAACCATGTATAAAGGACTCAATTTGCCTTTTCTCTAAAACATGGGATGCGCTTCAATTCAGTAATAATAATAGTAAACTTCATTTCTGATAGAAAATATGCTCAAAGGCCATTTTACTAATCCATGTTTATTGTAGCGCAAGTAAACAGGTTTACACAACGTCCCTAACCGTAAGCCGGGATAATAACCAAGTCTCATTATAACCAGGTTGTGGGAATGAGCGAACCTCACATGCCCCATGAGCCAGATGTACCAAACTGTGTAGATTCAAGACTAAAAATCTGTTTGCACAAAACTGGAAACATACATAAGTATTTTCTTCAAATTTAAATCTGCACACAAGAATCTGCACGTAATGCCCACTCCCACAATTAGCCATAACTGGATGTCAACACACCCGTTTAACCTGGTTTGGACATAAATCCCAATTATCATCATGGGCCAGAAAAATCTGACTCATTATAATAATAGCCTGTTGATTGATCACACACGAGTAGGTCTAATTTATGATCCGATATGCGCATTTTTAGTTTCTGTTTCTAAAAAATAAAATAGAATGACCAAAAAATATAAGGACCGTGCTTGTGCCGTTAATGTTACGGCATCGTTCAGACATACGGTCAACACGGAACTTTACCAGTAACGTTACAACGTCTTGAGCAAGGAAATTGGCAGAACAGATTTACCGGCATTTCCACACCGGTTTCTGTTCACACATGACGGCGTGCCGTTACATTTACGGAACAGGCCGCATGTGTGAAAGGGGCTTATCTGTGTTCCTCAGTCCAGCAGATTGGTGACTGTACCAGGCGGGTTCTTGGCTAGTCGAGGCAGAGTAATGTGCCAGAGTCTACAGTAATATGGAAGAATGTCTTCCTGTCTGTCCATTTCACTCTTAATCAGTAGCCCCTTTCACAAAAAACCTGTAAAATTGCAGGATTAATTTTTCCAGTAAAGGCAGTTTCTGTTGTTCACACAAGACATACCTTTCCGCTTTTTAACGTAACCATTCACACAACACTGGCAATACTGTTAAACCTGCAATAAGCGATTTAAGACCCTATATCCAATCCTGAAACTAACATGTGCTATGTGGAGATTTCCTTGAGACATAATGATATAAACCAATATCCACACAGCAGCAGCTGTGTTGCTGTTTCCACCTCTTTTCTAAAGCTTGTTGTCAAAACCCGGACTGACTCGAACCTCTTCCAGGCCTATTCAGTAGCTTTTCTTTTTTTTTTAAACTAGTTTCTCTCCTCCCTCACTGTTTAAAAGTGGCACTCTCCCCCTCCCATTCCTGAAAAAAATTCTTGTGATGGCAGAATGGATGAAGCGAGCGCGTAAACTTGTTATAATAGTAAACTTGCTACCTACCTCTTCACTTGTCACTGTGGGACATGTAACCTTCAGTGGGAGTAAAATCTGGAGACGCGAGACTGGTAACCCGGCGACATTTCAAATGTGTTGCGGTTTCTGTCACCCTCTAGTGGTCAGAAAATCGCTTAGTGCAGCTTTAAATTAATCTGTTGTAATTTCCCGGAAATTATGTTTAACCTTTGCTCTGTAGTCACTGCAGTTTGAAAACATGGAGTGTGAATTAACTGCTGACTCATCTCTTTGTCCGCCCAACGCTGAGCAGCTCTCTTATTTCCACGTCTGTCCAATTCAACATTTTTGCCAAACAAAAAAGCTACAGCCCGTTCTGTTGTGGTTTGTATTTCCCTCCTACATCTGTCTTTACCAAAGAGGTTTTATATTATCTGGAGGATGAATTGAAAAATGCCAACCCATTAATTTCAACCACCTCTTCCTGGTTTGCTTCTGTGTTGTGCGGCCCAAGCACATTCGTGTCTTCTTACGTACTCCCTCCAGTAGCAGTTGACTTTGAGATTTGAATAAATTACCATTGATAAAGGTTCAGCACATTTTAAGATAATTTAACTAATGTTGCAGTCAAAACACCAATAGCTACATATTGTTTCAGTCAAACTTTAGACTGTAGTAATTTCAGTTATACAGATGGATCATGTGAAAATGACGTGTGTGTTTACTAGTTCAGTTCACTTGAACACTGTCACACCCACACAGCATCAGCAGTCCTGATCATCAGTGATCACGGTTCCCACCTGTTTCTGGCTAGTCCTGATCGTTAATGGGTATTGCCTCCACCTGGGGGGGTGTGTCTACTTAACTGTCTCTGCTCTTCAGTTCAGATGCTCAGTCTTGAGCAGAGGAGTTTCACTGTCAGACCTTCAAGCTGTGGTTCAGCAATTTCCTTAGTTGTTACAGAGTTCACTTGTTTTTAATAAAGGGAAAAGATGCATTTCCAAATTTTGTGCCACACAGTTGTTTTTGACCTTTGAAAACATGTCAAATTTGACAATTTCATTCTGAAGTCACATTCACAGGGTCTTGCAAATGCATAGACACCAAGATGTTTTTTATTTTAAACCAGGAAGTAAGGGGATTTAAACTTTAAAAAAAAAATCACTCACTCGTGTTTCTTCTGCTTTTTGGCCACTACCACAGGCACACATCACAAAATCAAGTCTTGAAACTCCCAGAACCTTTTAGTCTACGTACAAGCCTCTCTGTAAAAGGAAAAGAAAAATAGTGGAGCTGCTACCTTTTCTCAGTGTCGCTCTTAGACCCCTAAACTTGCTCCAATCATAGGCATTTTGATCCCCCTGCTACACAATTAGAGTAAATCATGATCAGTGAGCTTTAATGTTTGGGCTTTCTTCATCTCTTCCACCGGGCGGTAGTCCTGGTCAGAACAGTGGGTCACGTCTGACCACATCAGAGGCTGAAGTCTCAAACTCAGAGGCAGAATGTAAGAGAACTCATAAAAATGAGTAATGTCATTTTCATGTGTAAAAAGTTGTAAGTGAACAGTAGTCAGTCATGTCAGATACACACCTTCTGTTTGAGGTTCCAGGGTCTTTGTTTTTTGTAGAGCTTATTTAGGTGCCATCCTGTTGACAGAAATGTAGAAACAAATTGAATGTGTGTATAAATGAAAGACACATCAACAGGAAACACCTCACCTGTGTGGGTTTGTGTGAGCAGGTCAAGGCTGTCATTGTAGCTGCATGTTAGCGTGATGATATTGCTATATTTTGATTATCCTATATTTGGATTATACTGTGATTGTCCTTAATACTCAGCAAAACCTCTGGGACTTGTCAAAAACCTTGTTCTACCATTTTAAACCATTCCAAAGTCAGATTTTATTAAAATCTATGTCAACACTGTCTTATTCAATAAAAGAGGAACATTTTACATATCACGTTTTTATTTCATCATTGTGAAATGACCTCTAAAAATGTGCATTTATTGAGTGATGTATCTGAGTAGCTTGTATTGTGTACATTTTGGGAACAGAAGTCACTTGATGATCCTGACAAAACACAACAGCATGCCAGATGTCAGTTTAAAGTTGGCTTTATTGGCATTACAAGACAAAGTTATGCTGCCAAAGCATTCTTTCAGGGAGAGGTTGATGCCCACAGCTGACTGTCACATGTTTACATGACATGTGCTGTAGGTACAAGTGCTTTAGAACTATTTAAATTATTGAAACTATTTACAGCTGCGCAGTGAGGAGTGAGGGACAACTGCTGGCAGACAACACAATAAACAAATGGCTGTTAGAGAGGGGCAGTGTAACAATTGCAGAGCAGTATTGACAAAAATAAAATTCATGTCAAATGTATGGAGGTGGTAATGGTGTACAACATGAGACAAATTACGTTAAGGATCTTTCCTCCTTTTCTCTGCCAGCCATTCCTCCACTGAGCGGCCTTCAGCCCAGGAGCAGAAGTGCTCTCCTCTGTAGCGGCTGTGGCCGTATTCTTTGGTCTTTGGCCACAGCGCTTACACCTGAAGTGCTGGAAGGTCTTCCTTGGTGTTTTGAGGAGAGCCCCCTCCTCCTGGGCCCGTTGCTGCTGAAGCTGCTCCCTCGTTCTCCTCTGCCAGGCCGTGGAGCGTGGCACCGCTGGCTGAGAGGAGGCAGCAGAGGAGGCAGCAGAGGAGGTGGTCGGGGCGTCCGAGCCACTGCACACAGCTACAGACATGATGACAACAAATCAGAGCAGTACTTCACACACATCCCTGCCATCAGTTACAATACTAACGTTAGACTCTGGCTGCTGGTGGACTCGTACGGGGCCCTGTAGGTCACCTGTGCATGGACGCCAAACCCACCAGCGTCTGGTCCAGACCCCTCACAGACAGAGAGCCCTCGCACATCCTACGGCTCCTGATGACCGCCACCATCTCCGGGAAGAACTGGGCGTAGGAGTCGAGGGCGTCTTTGTTGTCCATGAGGGGCGTCTGGGTTAGGTGTCCCCACCCGCTCTCTCCCCCTGGTGGGACGCCAGCAGGCTGCAGGCATAGTCCACGTCGAGGCTCAGCAGCCACTTGAAGGTTTGACCCCGGTACTGGCCAAACGACCTCGCTAGGGCTGCACGATATATCGTTTCAGCATCGTCATGGCGATGTGCGCATGCGCAATAGTCACATCACACGAAGTGCGATGTCGAGTAAGACAAATTAACTCAAACACGTCATGCTACAACTTTTTTGCTGCTTGATACAAAAGGGAAAACTCACACGGTTCTCGTTTTCCATGACTAATCTACAAGAGAAGTCTGTCTGATATATCATAATTTACTCCGATTTAAGGGTTTGTTATCAGAGTAGTGTATGTTATCTTTCCAGCTTTCGCGGCTCCGAACCGTAGTTGTGAAGCCTCTGGTGTTGTGCTAGCCTATTTTAGCTTAGCCTGGCTCGTAGCCGGTAACAAGCTTTTTACTAAGAGTTCGGACCAACTCTGCAGTGGAGAACTGGCACTTTATTTCGGTACAGCAGTGAACATAATGCACGGCCTCTCTGTGATGTTCTAAACTCTTTTCCCGCTAACTATGGTAACTTTACTTAGCATCCTGCAACTTTTTTTTTTTTTTTTTTTTTACTTTATTAACAACATAGTAATATACAATACAATATAAATGACAGTACAGGGAGTATTTGTGAAAAAAAATAGACTATTCACAAAAACACAAGCAGAAATAAAATTGTACAACATGAAAAAAATACATAATACAGAAATTAAGAGAAAAATAAATAATTAAATAAATAAATACAACTTAGAAAAGTTAATAAGCAATATCCCAAACCAACTTAAATCATCTGGCAATGTTGTCCACAATGCTTCTCAAGAGATGAGATGTATTTAAAGCTTTTTTGTTTTTAGATACTTTACAAACAGAATCATAGAATGTTCAACATAAAACAAGTTTTTGTTTGGAAGAAACTGAAGAAATCTGGCCTATGATGTTTGCCCAAAAGACACAGCAATTTTATCAAATCCTGCAACTCATCTGGCTGCGGCTAAAAACACACTCACTTCCTGCTACGTCACCCGCGCAGGTTACCCACAAGGCCACCTTCTTAAAGGGGTAAGGCTTGATAGAGCTATTCAAGTCAAGCTATTCAGGTGAAGGCTTGAGGGTGAGGTGGCCAGACAAAGGCTAGACGCAGAAGAAAGGCTGGAAATCCATTCTGCAAAGAGACAACACACACATTTTGAGCTAGGTAGTCATGCTGGCATAACATTGTTTTTTATCTTAAAACAGCTTATGAGTTGAAAGCAGCAATACAAGCTTAAGTTTGACTGGTAGCACTGCATATGTAGAACACATGTATCTGTAATCATATAATAATCAAGACATTGGAGGAAAATATATTCATGACATGAGTAGTTTCACCATGCACTCTGAGTGCTTTGTTCATGTGACAGAGCTTAAAATGAGGTTAACGTAGGGCTGGGCAATATATGGATATTATATTGATATCGTGATGTTGTCTTTTCCTGGTTTTAAAGGCTGCATTACAGTTAAGTGATGTCATATTCTGTTAGCTGTTCTATTATTTGCCTTTACCCACTTAGTCATTACATCCACATTACTGATGATTATTTATCAAAAATCTCATTGTATAAATATTATGTGAAAGCACCAATAGTCATCCCTACAATATTGTCACAATATCGATATCGAGATATTTGGTCAAAAATATTGTGATATTTGATTTTGTCCATATCGCCCAGCCCTACTTACAACTGAACATTTAGCCCACTTTGTAGAAAATACCGAGATATATATCGTGTATCGCCATTCAGCCTAAAAATACTGAGATATTATTTTTGGTCCATATCGTCCAGCCCTAGGTTCACACACACAACCAAATGAACCAATACTGACTGCATGCAACATTACTGCAGTTATACATGTATCATATGCACAAAATGGGGGCACATGCAACCCTGAGGAAAAAGGGTTCATATGAGAGAAAAGGGGCATATGTAAGTTAACATTAGCTTCACCATGCATTTTAACTATGAATGTGACAGAGCTTACAGTAGTGTAGCATGCCAACATTACAGTCTGCTAACACAGAGCACAGACGATATAATGAACAAATACTTGTATTTTCGATGTGTAGTTTCATTGTGCGATAGCATTTTAACAGATTTACGGATGTAACAAAGCTAGAAATAGCGTTAATACAAACGGGTGCGGGCGATTTCATGATCAATATTTGTCTGTAACCTCTACAAATGCTCATTAAACACGGCCAGCAAATCGTCATTTACACACAAAGGTTTTCATGATTTAAGAGTTTAAAAATAGCATTAAAGCATTAGCATTAGTTACCGCGACGCGACGCGATGGCGAAACACACACACATTTCAACCTGTTTTTTCCTCATGTCTGACAGTGAGATATATCATCCATGACTCGATTTTATGGCTTAGATATATTTGAACTTCAACTTACGTCTCTCTCTCGAGGTTGACGGAGATGTTGCCGCCGTGAAATCAAAACACAGAATGACGGACTCCACGCTGTCAGGGACCGAGCGGCCAATAGCGGAGCGGCTGACGTCACCGCGGCCAATGGGAAGAGCGCTGGCCTAAAGTAAGACAGGCCAGTGAAACGTTGCGAGATTTTCCCAAAAAGTAAGACAGACCAACAGCGGGAGACTAGAGGCGGGATAAGTGAACTTGGGCGGGACTGTGACAGTAAGACAAAGTAGGACAAGGGCACAGAGAGGAAGGAGCTGTACTAGTCTCTGAAGGAGCCGGGCCGGGCCCATCGGCGGGCTCCCCCGTCGCCCCGGTCTATTTTAGCTGGATTTTCGGCGCAAATTACGGGACGACACACGCCCTACGGGGGCCAAAGTAGGACAAAGTAGAACGAGCGTCAATCACCGGGACGCCAAGCCCCCGAATATGCAAAGTAGCCACGCGGTGAGCGAGCGGAACCTCCTCCCTTCCTCCCCGAGCGCAAACAGCGGTGTGGTTTCCCCCACCACCTCCTCCTCCTCCTCCTCCTCCTCCTCCTCCTCCTCCTCCTCCTCTTCCTAACAGATATCAGTAGATCAAATAGATATTGGCAAAAAACGAAAGCCTCATCAGGGCTTTTATTTGTGAATTTGAACCAATGGACATTTTTTCTGACGAGGGAGAAAAGACACAGGACGGGGGGGGGGTATGAAATGAAGAATATTTATTTATTTGCAAAACACACACGGGAAGTAATATTTACAAGAAATAATTAAAAAACCAAGGAAATAAAAAAACAACAACAATAAATAAATAAATGAAAATAAAGGGCAAATGTTTGTCACAGCCCCCCCCTCCTCTCGGCCAGCCACAGCTCCACAGACTTGCAGCTGTACTGGGTGCAGAAGCGCTCGCCCCTGTGCTGCTGTGGCCGTAGTCCTTCTGCTGCGGCTGGCCGCACAGCCGGCACTTCCTGAGCTTGTGCGTTTTTCTTTTCTTGGGGGGCCGGCTGCTCTGGCCGTCCTCCTTCTTCATCCTCTTCTCCGTGTTCCCAGGTCCTCCGGCTTCCTCTGCTGCCTCAGCCACTGATCCACGTTCCTTCGGCCGAGGAGCAGAAGAAGACGCCTTTATAATAGGCGTGCCCGGTGTCCACCCTCCTGGCGAAGCCGCAGATCTCGCAGGGGGATCCGGGCGCCTTCTGGCTCCCGGGGTCGGCCCGCCGCCGGCTGAGGAGCTCCCTGTCCTTCTCCTCCCTCTTCTTCCTCCGGTACGCCGTGCACCTGGTGGGCGCTGGAGGCCGCGAGGAGCCGGAGGCCGCGGGAAGCCGTGCGGAGGCGCAGGTCTTCCTCCTCGGGTCAGAGGGCCGTCAGGTCCTCTTGGGCGTAGGAGGCGGCGAGGGCGAGGGAGAATAAGACCGGTCGGAGGAGGTGTCGTCCGTCGGGCAGTAGTCGGACCCGGTGCTGTCCCGTGACGACAGCGACACGTCCGTCGTCGTGTCTGACGCTTCTCCGCTGTCAGACAGAGAAGAGGCTGAACGGAAGAGAAACCATAGAAATGAGTCATTAATGTCATTTTTATGTGTCAAAAGTTCAAAGTGAACAGTATTCACAATCATGTCAGATACACACCTTCTGTTTCAGGCTCCTGGTCCACTTCTGTCTTGGGCTCCAGGTCACCCTCGCTTTCAGGCTCCAGGTGCTTGGTTTTCTGGGTCGCCTTCCTAGACGCCATTGCTGTTGACAGAAATGTAGAAACATATTTAATGTGGGTTTCCTGTGTCAAAGAGGCAACACAGTAACAGTTACAAATTGATATTTTGTTGTAAAGTCAGAAACGAAAGACTCACCAGGTGAAATAATTTGCCAAAGTGAAAAAGAATGAAAAATCAAGAAAATCTGTCTGTCTCTTCTGCCCAGGTGTCTGTGACCAGGTCAAGGCATCTGTTGGTATATTTGTATGGGTTGGGGGGGTCTCTGAAAACCTCCACTGTATCCTCAGCCAATCCTTGTCAGATCCCTCCCCTTATTTTCACCCGGGCACCTTCCTGTCTCTAATATATGGGGGCATTGACAGTCAGCCCATCAGCTAAATATTCACATGACATGCTGTAGGCACAAGTGCTTCAGAGCTATTTACATTATTAAATCTATTTACAACATTTAAAATAAAACTATTTACAATATTTACAGAGTGGAGAGGGACAAATGCTGGCTGTCTGGCTGGCAGGCTGTCTGGACTCTGCAGACAACACAATTAACAAATGGGGCAGTGTAACAATTGCAGAGCAGTATTGACAAAAATAAAGTTCATGTCAAATGTATGAAGGAGGTAATGGTGTACAACATGAGACAAATTACCTTAAGGATCTTTCCTCCTTTTCTCTGCCAGCCATTCCTCCACTGAGCGGCCTTCAGCCCAGGAGCAGAAGTGCTCTCCTCTGTAGCGGCTGTGGCCATATTCTCTGGTCTTCGGCCACAGCGCTTACACCTGAAGTGCTGGAAGGTCTTCCTTGGTGTTTTGAGGAGAGCCCCCTCCTCCTGGGCCCGTTGCTGCTGAAGCTGCTCCCTCTGCCAGGCCGTGGAGCGTGGCACCGCTGGCTGAGAGGAGGCAGCAGCGGTAGAGAGGAGGTGGTACAGGGCCGGTGCCAGGGGCCCTCTGTGGGTGACAGCCTGACCAGAAGCGTCCTCTGGGAGGTGGTGGGTCAGAGGCTGGTCAGGCTGCACCGGCTCCTTCAGCAGGGCCCTCGGTGGTGGGAGGGGCCCCGCCGCGGTTATGGCCATGCAGAGGGTGTCCCTCATCACGCTCTTGCTCCTCTTGTTGTGCCTGATGAAAAATAAAAATACAATTATTCATTCAGAATAATTCAGACATTCTTCCTGTCAGTCACAGTATGACATGCCAAATGAGGTCTTGCCACTGCAGAAGGGTCCGGTGGTTGACATCAAACAACTGTACATAACTGTACTGTAACAACGGCACCCCAGCGGTTGTGTACAACATTATTACAAGTTTCACTGAACCAGTAGTCAGATTATCTGCACACCTTCAGAGTCTTACAATTACAATTTACAATTTCCCATTTGGCAGACGCTTTTATCCAAAGCGACGTACACATGAGATTTTCAACCCTAACCCTAACCCAACACAAGCAAGGTTCTAGTCAGGAGAGAACAACGAGAGTAAGTGCCATAAAGCTAAGTTCTGGTCCAACTAGGGCTGGGCGATATGGACCAAAAATCATATCTCGGTATTTTTAGGCTGAATGGCGATACACGATATATATATCGGTATTTTCTACGAAGTGGGCTAAATGTTCAGTTGTATGTCAAAGCCACATGTGAGATGTCACAAGCACTTTCATTAAAACAAGACTGTGATCAAAATAAAATGCAAAGACAGGGTTTCCTTCCCTGTTTTAGAACAGTCTGGTAAGTTCAGAAAATGACATCACTTTACTGTAATGCAGCCTTTAAAACCAGGAAAAGACACTTATGCCATATCACCATATTACGATATCCAAAATCTAAGACGATATCTAGTCTCATATCACGATATCAATATAATATTGATATATCGCCCAGCCCTAGGTCCAACAGGACATAGGTGCTACAAGGCAGTGCTATGAGGCAATGCATAGAATGCATAGAGTGCATAGAGGCAAATAAATATGTTTGGGGTTTTTTTTTTTTTTTTTGGTTGGTTTGGTTACATGGTCCATTAGGTGAGAAGGTGTTCGCTCACCTAATGGACCATTAGCAGGTCTAATGTCCTTCCTATAGGTTATTCTGCAGGCCTCTCCTTATATATGAGTCCTGCCAAGGCACTTGGCCAGTGGGTGTGCAAAAGAATGTCTTCAAGACATTCCTGTACATAACCTCCCTTCAAGCAGCCTGGAACCAAATTTGCTGTGCTGGAAAACAGCGGCGTCACTCTCGGCCACATGCTCCCACATCACCCATGGTGAAGCCGTACCGTGCATCGCACACGGCCGTGAGAACAGTGGAATGAGTTCTTTTGTAGTTGAAGAAGTCGCTGTCTGCTCCACTCGGTGCCTTGATGGCCACATGTTTCCCGTCGATAGCTCCGGCACAATTTGGCAACTTTGACGAACTCGGTGTGGAGTGCGTCCCATATCGCTGTACAGACCTCCGAAACAACAGGACATACCGTCACATTCCCCATCTTGTAACTTGCAGCCACACACTGTTGGGAAATGTCCAATGCAAGAAAACGAAGAGTCACTGCCAGTTTTTCGGCCAAATCAATGGGGCTACAATGCTTCGCCTAGAATCAATCAAGTATGCTAACAACAGCAGTTCGTCCTCTTCTGACTCGATATCATCTTCCTCAGCCTGCAACTTCGAAGCGTGCCGCCATTTTTTTGAACGGTCAATGGGGAAACCAGCAGAAAACACACGCTTTAACCTCTGAGCTATGACTACTTCCTGTTTACTCCCCGCCCCCTTGTTTGACGGACAGCCTGCACCTCCTCCTACAAACCTTATTGTTCTGAAGAACCATGAAGGTTCAGGGCTTCTGGAAGTTAGCTTTGGGAGGTTCTCAGAGGGAGTTATGAAGGAGCATATCCATTTACCCATTACCCATTACCAACCTTCTCTGTATTGTTCCAATTTGATGAAAACAATGTAACGATACAGGGAATATTAGATTTATGGGTTAGCCCATTAGCAATCTTCTCTTTATCGTTCCAATTTGACTAAATTGGAACGATACAGGGAAGATTAGTTTTATGAGTTAGATGAGTTTAGTTTGAAATTGCAACTTCTTTCGGTATGTTTGTGAATTTGACAAAGTGGGCAAGACCAGAGTGGCACAGACACTGGAAGAGGGGGCGGAGCCCGGCTTGGCTTCCAAGCCTGAGCCTGCACTCGGGACCTAAGCCGAGCCCATCCCCTCCCAGGACACGCCCTAGGGTTGCTCTGGGCAAGGCCGGTTGCGAGCTGGCCGCTGCACTCTTCCGGTTCTCGAAGATTAGATTTATGAGTTAGCCCATTAGCAATCTTCTCTGTATCGTTCCAATTTGAGTAAAAAAATGGAACCATCCAAAAAAATTGGAACGATACAGGGAAGATTAGTTTCATGGGTTAGCCCATTAGCAATCTTCTCTGTATGTCCCCGCCCCGCTCCTTCAGCCTCTGCCTCCTGCCGCCCACGGGATGCCCGCTGCAGCGCCTGCAGAGGAGCCCGTGGACCGGGACCGGGACCCTGACCCTCCTGCGGTCCAGCCGGCTCCGGCCCGTCCGCAGGCCCCCGGCCCTGTGGGGCGAAGAGAGGAAGAGGAGTTGCCCCAGCGGTCCTTCCTGCCTCCACAGCCTGTCTCAGGAAGTGCTGAGGTAAACTGGTTATGTTACGGTCAGCCGGGTATTTGGAATAAAACATTATTAGTTGTTAGAAAAGTTAGAAATTTCGGGTAATCTGATACCTCTCTCCGTGTGTCATGCAGCTGCTGTTACCTCTGAGCTGGCGGACAGCTCTCACGGCGTACCGGCAGCAGCGGATCGGTCGGGTGCTGGGGGGGGGGTCAGGCCCGAGGGAGGACCTCGACCTGTGGCGGTCCCCTCCCCGGCCCCGGCCGATCTACAATCAGCCACCCACCTCCCCCGACGCCTTCTTTGCACGCCAGCTGTTCCTGTGGATGCCCCTCCGCATCTGGGCGTACAAGCCGGCATGCGGCCGGCCTACGCAAGCCTGGTGCGGAGGCTCGTGTGTGTCGGGGACCCTCGGAGCTGTGTTGTCTGTAGTCCGACTACTGGCAGGGACGCCCAGGGCAAGCGGGTCCGAGGCGAGACACCAGACTGACATCGGTCCGTCCGTCCAACCGGATGTGTGTTACGGCTGTGTGACGACTGTGCGTGATCGCAGGAACTTTCCGCAAAGCAACGACCGCCGCACGCGTTCGTGAACGTATACACGCTTTGACACCGCACGCCGGTGTGAAGGACGACGACTGTTATCCTCATTTGCTGCAGCCCCGTCTTTGCCCCCTTTTGTGTACTTTGTTTTTGCCCCGTTTGATTCACCTGTGACATTGTTCATGTTGCCCACTCGGCTCCTATTGCACACCTGACCACCCTGATCCCTCCTTCGGTTCCTTCCCAAGGTTTCCTCCATTTTTTTTTTCCTGATAAAGGTTTTTTTTGGGGGAGTTTTTCCTTGCCTGGTTGAGGGTGAAGGTCAATATTTGCAGTAAAAAATGGCAGCGCGCACAACTCCAAATCTTAAGCAATATATCGGGTGCACGGTTGTAGCAAGGATCAAGACGAACGAAACACCGGCACTCACAGAGAATTAATCTTCTGATTTATTGAGGGCAAGAAACGGACGCGTTTCAGCTAGTTGACGCTGATGATGGCTTCTAGCTGAAACGCGTCCGTTTCTTGCCCTCAATAAATCTGAAGATTAATTCTCTGTGAGTGCCGGTGTTTCGTTCGTCTTGGTCAATATTTGCCCCTGAAATGTAGTGGAGGAAAAGTATAAAGAAATGGAAATAATCAAGTACAGCACTAGTTCTTCAAAATTGTACTTGAGTAGATTGCCACCTACTGGCAACAGGAAGGAACAGGAAGAGGAACACACTTTAATGTCAACTCACACTTTAATGTCTACGCTTTAACAACGCTGAAATACATCACGTTTCACAGTCTGACACCTCAGACGCATAACACGCTCACTCTTCTCCACTTTCTGCACAGCCGGGGCTCGAACCGGAGACCTTCCGCACCGCAGCTCTCGTCGCAGCGACGGGACCCCCCTTTCCTCCTCCTCCTCCTCCTCCTCCTCCTCCTCCTCCTCCTCCTCCTCCTCCTCCTCCTCCTCCTCCCAACAGAGAAGAATGGGCAATATCTAAGGTGGCAGGCCCTGTTGGTGAGTTCCAATATGTATGTAAGCTGCTCCACAACTTCATATATCTGTGGCAGTCCCTTGGTGTAGTTAGCTACCGTAACTTAGCCTACTATTAACGGGAGAGTCTAACGTTACCGGCAAGTAGGCAGCTCGTTCACGGGCTCCGTTACAGAGCGATCTGCACCGATTACTGTCGTAACGTTAGCTGCTGTCCACAACTTCATATATCTGCTAAAATATGTTTCCTGGCGGTGTATCCTTGTATTGTCAAATTATTGAGGGAGAAATGTCATTAAAACCAACAGTATACTAGTTTATAGTCTGACCTCCTTGTCTTTCATATTCATATTATACATGCATACTGGCTGAGGTGTTATTACCTTACAGCTACACGTCTGTTGTTCCATTAATGTCACCTGTCATTCACCTTCTTTCTCTTCTACAGCATACATTCTGAACTTATCAGAGAACGTAAGTTAAACTAACTATATTAAACTATATCAATATCCACACATACATGTTGTAGGGAATGTCCTAGTATTTATGTTAGGAATAGGAGTCTTTTCACACAGTGACACTGATCATGAAGAGTTATATAATTTTCATAAAGTGGCCCAAATGATAAGATAAATATTCCTACAATGTCTAAAAATCAGTCTCATATCAGTCTCATAAAGTTAACCATCAATTTGAAATATCAACTAACAATTGAATAATTATTATTGAAATTTCAATATTAATAGTTCATCTCAATTAAAATACAATAATATACCTTCAGTTAACACTAAAGTAATAATATTGGTAATTTAACTGAGGGTTGAAGGATAAAGTGAGGACTTTAACAGCAGAGGTTGGTTCATTCATGCATTCTGTAATACAGACACAAGACCCTTTTTGTATAAACATACAATTTATTGATTAAAGTAACACAAACTAATACAAATTATTTACAAGAGTGTGGGTATGGGTGTGAGTGTGCGTGGGTCCTTAACTATAGGTATGTATGAGCATGCTGGCCGCATGGCCAGATACTGGCCCTTTGTTAGAGAGAACAAAGGGTCGTAAACCATAAGCCTAGATGAAGGGAAAGCTGTGTAGGCCTGGTGGAGTTGGTAAACTAAGTTGTCTATCTAACAACAGACTATGAGTAAATAGAATAACGATATATTCTTTGCTGTTATGAGATCATGAAGTTAGATCGTGTTAGTTAAAATACATGCAAACCCTAAGTTTGGGTGTATTTTAACTATCTAACATATGGGATGGCTGTTTGGTGTTAACAGACTAACAGTTTGTAAATACAATACATATCAGCAATTCAGCATTAGTAAACAGTTTACATTCACTCCATTGAAAATATATATGTTATCTTCCTAATGCTGTTGCTATGCTATATGCCCAGTTGTTACAGTCTTACTTGGATTCCTTTGTTTGTCGCGTTGTGAGCGGTTCAAAGCTTGCGGTTTCAAAACTCTGGTTTTCCAGGGAAAAGGATTGCTCTGTTGTGTCCTGATGTCTGGGTCGGTGATCCAGCGGTGTTTCTCTCTGTTGGCCACATCTGTTGCATGTGGAAGAAAAGGGAGAGAGTTGTGTGCGCTCCTCAGCACGTCGTAGGCTTCTGGTGTATAGGGTTGCAAAATTCTGGGAATTTTCAAAGTTGGAAACTTTCCATGGGAATTAACGGGAATTTATGGGAATAAACGGGAATAAACCAGGAATTTACTAAATTGAAGGTATGCTCTTAATAGGGAACTTAAATATAGTTGGGGAAAATATATTTTAGCATAATCCTGACAAAAACAACCAGATATCATGCAAGTACAGTTGAATATCTATGCTATTCCTCAATCACATGCACACATAGCACACTGCTTACTGCAGGGCTGTTGAGACCACGCCCCCTACATGCACTGTGCATTCCTGTGCATTTTTGTTAATTTTTGAATGGGTTGGGTCGGGGGGATGAGTAATATTTAACTCAACATTCATGTTTTTGTTCTCAATGAAAGAATTGATTGTTCAATAAAATATTTAACACTTGATAAAGTTCTACTTACAAATAAATCTGTTTTAATTGTATTATTTTGGATGGATGTCTGCTTATAACAAAACAAATATTTATGCTTGGATATGATACCTTTCCATTAAATTACCCTCAATTCGCAGTTAATTCCCATAAATTCCCATTAATTCCCATAAATTCCCATTAATTCCCATAATTCCCATGGAAAGTTTCCAATTTGGAATATTTCCAAAATTCCCCAGCTTAACTTCCCATGGAAATTTACTGGAAACTTGCCGGAAATTTACCGGACATTTTCCACCCCTTTGCAACCCTACTGGTGTAGGCCTCTGGTTCGGTCCTGGTTCTGGTCACTCTGCTCTCTTAGCAGAGGAAAGTTCCTTTCACGTCCGCAGTTTGCTTCTGCAGGGAAGAGAGGGTAGGCTGCGCGTATTCACTCCGTTTTGGAGGAGACAGTACAGGCCTTGGGCCTGCAGGAGAAGGGACACCAGTCCTTCTGTGCAGCCACCAGGAGAGAACTCACGGGGAGCCCCAAAGGGCTTGAGAGACCGAGCAGTAAGAGCAGCAAAGAGAGTAAGAGCGTAAGAGCGAGAGCAATGGCAGCACTTGGTTTTTAAGGAAGGTGATTTCACACCTAGGTGTGAAATGACTCACAGCCAATCAGGGCACGGTTTTGGGTGTTCAGGGGGGTTACCACAGGAAACAGTTGTAGTTCTTTACATAGGGAACTGTAGTTTTCAGGACGGCTGAGGGATTGTACCTACAATGTGATTACTCTACTTGATATGATGCTGTTGTCACCCTTGAATGTTGTCTTTTATTGTCTCTTAAACAGCCTTTATCCTTATATTTGTTTCACTGACCTTTAATTTGCCTCCGCCTAGATGGAGAATCCCTCAATGAGGAAGACCGCCAGCGGTGAGCTGGTGCTGAGGGCTACGCCGCAGGCACTGAGCCTGGGCACCGAGCCTGGGCACCGCCCGTCACGCCCCGGGCCAGGCACAGGGGCCCCCTGTGATGTCCCGGAAGGCAGAGGAGGTGGAGGCAGAGGCCCGGGCCCGCGTCATCTCCGAAGGCGGTGACCCCGGTAACAAGATGCCGGTGCTGAGCCGGTGCACGGTTCAGTTCGGCAAATACCGGGGTCAGACCTTCGAGTGGCCGCTGGAGAACGACGTGGGCTGGACCGTGAGCCTCGTGGCCAAACACCAGAAGGAGCGGGAGCGCGACACCTCCGAGAGCCCCCTGATGGACAACAAGGACGCCCTGGCTCGCTACGCCTCAGCCTACCCTGACGTCGTGGAGACCGTCGGGTTCAACGGGCTGTGTGCTGAGGCAAGAGCCGGGGCGTCACAGCCTGGCCAGGAGGGCCAGGCACTCGTTGGATTCGGGGAGTTCAAGTCGGAGAGGTTGATGGACGTGTGCGCCGCAAAGGACAAAAAGAGAGTCAAGTAAGACCGAACGCATACGAAGTCAATTCAATTGGAATATATTGTACTGTGAATCCTCGCGCCGATGCACAAAATGCTAATATGAATACTCTTCTCATTTCCCTTAGCTTCTTGAAGTACCTGAGACGGCAGACGCCCCGACCCGGGACTCGGACGGAGAACGCCCTCGAGTACGTCCGGAGCCGCGACCGGGAGGGGACGGCCGGCGACGCCGCCGGTTCCGCCGGCACAGCGGCCGCCGCACCTGTCCCGGCCACCGACATCCGGCCCGAGAGCGTTTCAAAGTGAGTTTCCCGCTTCTCGTTTGCCGTCGAATGAATCGCTAGACTGTTTTCCAGTGTGTTTTGCTGCTGTGTGTGTGCCATGCGTACGCTGTGTGTGTTTCGTAGGCCTCTTGCTCCTGCGATCGCGGCGATACTCGCGGGGCGTTCTCTCACACCCGGGGAACTGCGGGCCGAGGTCAAAAAGTCGGTGACCCCCTCTGTGTGTGACGCAGGGGTGTCCGCCTCTCCGCCAGCTCCGGAGCCGTCTGACGCCGAGCCGGTCCAGGCGGCTACAGAAGTCGAACAGCGTAAGTACATTTAGAAGTCTTCGATGTCCGACCGACCGATACGACGTCGTGATCGTATTCAGCCGTGTATCGTATTAACTTGAACCTTTTTTTTATTGCGATATTCGATAGACAAAGGCTGGTACCTTTACAATGGAGAAGGTAGGTTCGGGTGAGAAAAAAACCCTCATTTTATTTGTCTGCCTGCCTTCATCTGGTGTCTTGGTGCTGTAGCTGCAGCTGCTCCTCACATCTTCACTGCTTCTGCCGCTGCAGTCTAGCTGCAGACTAACTGCTACTAACTACTTTCAGGATGCATCTCCCCCTCCTCCTGCAGTCCTCATCATCTCACCATATGCACAAATCACATTTTTGTCGTGTATCTTTTCCGTGGGCGTTTTGCTTCTGTTGTCTGATTTTGTCTTCTGATTTGTGTACACTAACAATATGAAATAATACTAATAATATATCAATAACAATGGTGGATTAAATTAGGTAGTGGTATATATTTAGGGGGAAATATTTTAATGTCTCTTTGTTATCTTTTTTATTTTATTTTAATGTCTCTTTGTTATTCTTGTATACTAATTCTAAATGTATTTATTATTTTCTGCTGAAGCCTTAGCTGTACACGTCCCCGCCCCGCTCCTTCAGCCTCTGCCTCCTGCCGCCCACGGGATGCCCGCTGCAGCGCCTGCAGAGGAGCCCGTGGACCGGGACCGGGACCCTAGCCCTCCTGCGGTCCAGCCGGCTCCGGCCCGTCCGCAGGCCCCCGGCCCTGTGGGGCGAAGAGAGGAAGAGGAGTTGCCCCAGCGGTCCTTCCTGCCTCCACAGCCTGCCTCAGGAAGCGCTGAGGTAAACTGGTTATGTTACGGTCAGCCGGGTATTTGGAATAAAACATTATTAGTTGTTAGAAAAGTTAGAAATTTCTGGTAATCTGATACCTCTCTCCGTGTGTCATGCAGCTGCTGTTACCTCTGAGCTGGCGGACAGCTCTCACGGCGTACCGGCAGCAGCGGATCGGTCGGGTGCTGGGGGGGGGGTCAGGCCCGAGGGAGGACCTCGACCTGTGGCGGTCCCCTCCCCAGCCCCGGCCGATCTACTATCAGCCACCCGCCTCCCCCGACGCCTTCTTTGCACGCCAGCTGTTCCTGTGGATGCCCCTCCGCATCTGGGCGTACAAGCCGGCATGCGGCCGGCCTACGCAAGCCTGGTGCGGAGGCTCGTGTGTGTGTCGGGGACCCTCGGAGCTGTGTTGTCTGTAGTCCGACTACTGGCAGGGACGCCCAGGGCAAGCGGGTCTGAGGCGAGACACCTGACTGACATCGGTCCGTCCGTCCAACCGGATGTGTGTTACGGCTGTGTGACGACTGTGCGTGATCGCAGGAACTTTCCGCAAAGCAACAACCTCCATTTTTTTTTTCCTGATAAAGGTTTTTTTTGGGGGGAGTTTTTCCTTGCCCGGTTGAGGGTGAAGGTCAATATTTGCCCCTGAAATGTAGTGGAGGAAAAGTATAAAGTCTTACGAAATGGAAATAATCAAGTACAGCACTAGTTCTTCAAAATTGTACTCGAGTAGATGTACTTTGTTACTTTCCACCTCTGCTTTTAACTCGAACCTTTGATATGGCAGCATTGTTTGGATAATGGATGGTAACTGTACAGCAGGAAAGTTTGGGTTACTTTTGCTGTGTTGTGTTCTGCTGTAGTTCTGCTTCCTGCTGATGTGTTTTATCTGTTTCTAAGCTCAATGTTTCTCAGTGCAAATGTAAAACGTTACTCCAGTGCTGTGACTCTGTCAGGGACGGTGCTTCTCATTTCAAACATTTCTATTCATACGGAAATTTGACAAAAGCCGTAATGAAATAACTGCTCATCTAACACTCCGTTTTGATGAAATCCCTCCAGACTGCCGGCCAGGTTGAAGTTGCTTCATGTTTAATGTGACTTGTGTCACTGTAAGCAATTTACTGACCCAACTGTTTTGCACTTTTGTTTTATAAAAATACCGTGCAATAAACAGCAGTCGACTCAAGTCTCTATATCTTTGTCCAGTTCTCTTTATTACACTACAATACACTTCTGCCACAATGAAATTGTAATTAGGGCCCGAACACGACATCGTGCGAAGCCTTATCGAAACTGAAGGAATTATTATTCTTTTTCTTCTTAGGCCAAATAAATCGCACATTTTAAACTTTGCTGTGCTTCTCCCAGCGGGTTGGCCAGATCCACCTCAAATGTGGTCGGTGAAGCCGTAGGACCATGATGACGCTTAGTTGCGAATATCGGGAGCTTTCGTCGAACGGCGTTGCCCTGGCGGCGCGGCGAATTTCCATGTTTGGCCATGAAACAGGAAGCTGCGATAACTTGAGTTTACGTTCTCCGATCTGCACCAGATTTCACATGCTGGAAAAGAGTCCAGGCCTGAGGACATCTACGGCCCGATTGGGAGTCATAGGCATTGCGCCACCTACTGGCAACAGGAAGGGGAACACACTTTAATGTCAACTCACACTTTAACAACGCTGAAATACATCACGTTTCACAGTCTGACACCTCAGACGCATAACACGCTCACTCTTCTCCACTTTCCGCACAGCCGGGGCTCGAACCGGGGACCTTCTGTGCCGCGGCTCTCGTCGCAGCGACGAGACCCTCCCCCTCCTCCTCCTCCTCCTCCTCCTCCTCCTCCTGTGCACAGCCACAAGTTTTTGCATGTGAATCTTCGTTTGCTACTGCAAAAGACCTGCAAATAGGACAGAGCATGTAAACCTGAGCGCAGAGAAGCTTCCCACCTTTTCAGGCTCCTGAGATGGCCAGGGCAAGTGTCCTTGACAGATTACCGGATAGTTCAGGTCATTTTTCGCGGGGAAAGGAGACAGAGGAAGGTAAGCATGTTTGGCAAAGCGGTTACGCTGAGTAAGTTTCAAAGGTTCGGAGAGAGTCCAGGCTCTGTTTAAAAACGTGTTGCTGTTGTACTGATAGAAGGTGACAACTGACCACTGCAATAGCATGTTTTTAACCATTAGATGGCAGCAAACTCACAAAAGCGGTCTAGGGTATAGTCACTAATTAATTTTTTTTTTTTTTTTTTTTTTATAATGTTTTTTCGACCAAAGTGCTGTTTCAGGCCCCAGACACCAAACCAGTCGAGTACACAGGTGTGTAAAATGCCAGAAATTACATAATCTTGTTGTTGGATCTTGTTGGACATTCCTAATCAGTCACTGTTTTGTAATGATTATCATTGACCATTCCGCAGTGCTAACACCAGTTCCTGTCTCCTCTACTACGATACAACTCATCGAGAGATTTTTATCACATCTTTGAGATCACATTGTGTTTTGGTATAAAATTTGAAGCAGCTGTTTCCATGTCGAAATCCAAAATCTTCTGGGAAACTCTTGTTTGAATATAGCTTACATTGGATGTGCCAAAGCATGTAACGCTTCACGGTGTCATTATTATGTTTGCTGTAACAAATGACACAATATATTACTAAAACTTTTTAATTTTCTTGTCTCTTTTTTTTGTAGGAATCCAAAATTCTTCTGTTACCTGTTCTCCTGAGGAGAAAGAAGCTGTTTGAGTTTGGGAATGTAACTGCTTCAGCTTTTAGCTTTCCTTGTTGCCTTTTTAGTAACTTTAAAAAATAAAAACTTGGTAAACGTCAGTGTGTCATAGTGGTAATATAATATTCATCTAAATCTATCTCTACCTCAATTTTGGCCTCAATTTTGACGTCCACCAATAGTCATTTATTGTCAGAAAAGAATTATGTGAGTCACTGAGTCTTGCCTCCCAATATTAAAAACTATAAAAAAATAAAAAAAAGCAACACAGAATTACCCAGTTTTCACTGCGATGGTCTCAGTTTCCTACAGACATCATGCTGACAGAATTAATCTGAGGATGAAAAATCGAGGTAAATATTCTACACAGAGGAGGATTAAGGGAATGATGATAAAGTGGCTGCTAAAGGATAAGATTGGATGTCTCTCTCTTTCTCTCTCTCTCCCTCTCTCTCTCTGTCTCTCTCTCTCTCCATTGTCATCAAACACAGTTAGAAATAACCATATCTGCTCGGTGAAAAGCCTAAATGTGCCGTCACTGCAGCAGAATTTATATAAAATGTATAGCAGAGGATTAACCTCTGACATGTTATTATTCTTCATTATTATTACTTGTTATAGCTGTTGACTGCTTATGTTTATTGTTTTGTCATTTGTTTTGTTTGTTTGACAAAGTTGACTGATGTTAAACCAGCTGATAAAGCTCTCTGAATTTAATTGATTTTTTTCTATAATTAAATTGAATTGAAATTGAATTGAAAGTGAATTGTAGTTTCATATGTGGCCCCAGAGTGGTGCTGTTTTCCCATTTATTCCACTTTAAGAGGTGTCTCTGTTGTTCCCCCTCCTCTCTCTCGCTCTCTCTCTCTCTCTCTCTCTCTCTCTCTCTCTCTCTCTCTCTCTCTCTCTTTCTCTCTCTTTCTATTCCTCTAAAATAGAAACTCGCCATCAGCAAATTCAATCATTTCCATCTGTTTCTACTTGTTATCTACAGCAGAGCACACAGACAGACACACACACATTCCTTTGTCATAGTACAAATGACCACACACACACTCACCACACTCACTTTCTTTTTCTTCCTCTCCCCCCCCCACACACACACACATACATTCTTTTATCAGAGTATAATAAGTAACACACACACATCTCTCTCTCTCTCTCTCTCTCTCTCTCTCTCTCTCTCTCTCTCTCTCTCCATGCATTATAATGTCAGTGTAATGAATGAAACAGCCAGCAGCCTCGATACTGAACTCAATATAAAACCTATTCCCTGTGTGTATGTGTGTGTGTGTGTGTGTGTGTGTGTGTGTGTGTGTGTGTGTGTGTGTGTGTGTGGTCTTTGTATTAGTTTCGCTGCCCTCCCTGATAGCAGCCAATAACAACGATTGAAGAAGAGAGAGACAGACAGAGAGAGAGAGAGAGAGAGAGAGAGCAGACTGGGTGTGGCTTCTGGCTCTTTGGTGAACATATTCTATGTTTTTTAATTCTATAAAATACACTGAGTGGATAAAAACATGCGGCTGAGCAGATAAATAAATGGCTAAATATCAAATCCAAGAAAGTGAGAAGATCAAGTCGATATTTGTGTTCTTGTGGATCTTCCCAAACTGTCATGAAGAGAACAAACTTCTCATTAAAACCAGAGCAGAGACTCTTTCTGTCATGTTAATTTAGCTGGTTTGGAATTTTAAGTGTTAGTTGCTATGGTGACAACACCGTCTGGACCATAGAGATATAACACTAGAGGGGACATGTCATAGAGAATTCCTGTTCTGGAATGGGACCATATGGCAGCCATCTTACCTGGGTCAACTTCTCAGCTGACTGTAATTGGAATCAATGGTGATAGTGCCTTATGCTGCCATTATATTGCTAATATTTTTTTATTGAAACATCACTACTACTTTTTATTTAGCTCACTGTATGCAAGACAACTGTGACTGTCTGAAATGGAACCAAACATGAGAAATTTTTGTAGTTTGTAGATAAAAAATAGCTAAACTATGTTAAGTAATTATGTTTTAAATCATAAAGATTACCTTCTGGAAATATTTTAATGGTGCATTTACTTTACAGAAACTATGAATCTTTTTTTCAAGAAGACTTTATAATTCTCAGATTTCTTTGGTAATCATTGGTACTGAGTAGTTGTATTAAGAGTAAATACGAAAATCTGCTTATTTTTAATGTAAAACCCCCAAATGATCTGCTGTTGTAGCAATAGACAGATGTTGGCAGCAATTAAATATCAGCAACACTGAAACACACCTAACAATACACCCAGATAAAATATACAATAAAAGGCAAATGTAATGCCATTAAGTGGTTAGTGTGACAGCTTTAAGCCAACTTAAGCAGGGAATAATGGACATAAGCCCTCACATTTTTTTTACTTCATTGGCATGACATTTTATCCTAAAATTAGCCTACAGATTACAATCCATAAAGATTACAATTACAATAAAGATTTCAGATTACAGATTACAATCCATAAAGAAATAATTTATATAGATGCCATCATGTAAACAAGTAGGCTACTACAGTAAAAACAAACATCTCGACACTTGAATCAACTTAAAATCCACAGTAGCCGATACAGATATGCAAATGAATGTCCTCTCTGTCTGCCACCACACCACACTGTGTGTCACTTCCATCAAAACGGCGCATTTTCAGCAGCGGTGCCGCTACTGAGTACTATACAAATACTATAGAAAACACTATAGAACGTATGTTTAGCATGGCGGGTCGCGACTTTACGGTGGCGACCCGCCACAGTAGAATATAAACACTGGTTGGACACAATGTTGAATGATGTGTGCTGATTGTTCTCAGAAACAACGTGTTTGTATGGCAGCAGAGACCCAGCCAACTAACATACAGCTGAAATGTAAG
The DNA here is from genome assembly GCF_046629955.1 of Centroberyx affinis. Classification (NCBI taxonomy): domain Eukaryota; kingdom Metazoa; phylum Chordata; class Actinopteri; order Beryciformes; family Berycidae; genus Centroberyx; species Centroberyx affinis. Next base: position 25,774 of record NW_027282855.1, read on the forward strand.
GATTACATCTAACAGCTAACTAGCTAACACATAGCTACCGTTATAAACTGTTTCAGATAGAACTCCAGTCTGTTGGCTACTAGCCAGAAATGTTGTGTTTTAAGTTGTGTCAGTTAAATTTAGCATGTAAAACAGCCTCTATCTTCTACTCTACTGACATGTGGAAGGTGCTGCAGCCTCTTTGGTCTCTTTGGTCCTTTTAGTGCAGCAGTTTGGTCCAGATCAGGACAACAGTGGTTGCTTCCCATAGACAGCTGTAGTTACAAGTAAACTGGACCCAGGTAAGATGGCGGACAATTATCCCAGGCTTAATGACGTCATGTCCCCTCTAGTGTTATATCTCTATGGTCTGGACATTAAGGCTGTACAGTCTGTCACACTGTGAGAACTAAGCAGACGAGCAGACAAACTGTCAAAACTGGAAGCTAACGTTAGCGACGAGGCTAACGTAGCTTCATCACAGACTGGACTTCTCTCTCTAGCTCTTCTAGTCAACATTAGCATGTTAGCAATCCATGGCAGCAAGGAGACAGAGAAGCTGCTTTGGTTCTTGCTGTAAAACCTCTCAGCTCAGTGACTTGCTGCGAGTCGCTTTATACAGAAGCTAGTCCAACGGGTCACAGCAAGATGGCCGCCGCTCCGACCGTCCAGGAACGCTGATTTGAACGAGAATGACCGTTCTGCACATTCAAGTTCTGTGGGCTTCATTCGTTCTTGTCGATCAAGTCTCCATCTGATGCATCCTCGCTTGGCAAATAAACTTCCAGGATCTCTTTATCCATCCTCTGTCCATGTTGTTCTTTTGTTTTGGAGTTGTGCTTCATCAGATAATAATGACAAACGCATCATGAAGGACAGAAGAACCCAAACTGAGACAGAGCTCAGGTGAAAGCTGTGATTCCTTACTGATTTCCAGAGGTGGGGACTCGAGTCACATGACTTGGACTCAAGTCACAATTTTAACTGTTTGTGACTCTGACTTGGGTTCTGGTGACTTGGGACTTGACTCTGACTTGTACTCTGATGACTTGAAAAGGTTTCTAAAGTCTTGACTTGAGATCTTGTGTTTGTGTAAATGACTCAGATTGAAAGTGATGAGATTTGTTCCAGCAGACGACTGAATTTAAATTCTGTTTTCTGAATTTGTATGGAATGATTGAATTTATTGAAGTTGAAACTGATTATAGAAATCAAACTCATGATGCTCTTACCACATTTTTATCCTATTAAAACCACATTGCATTGAAAAGTCCTAGATATAGTTAGTTTTCTTTAATATATTAAATTGATACTGGACTCTTGATTTGTTCTGACTTGACTTGCTGTTCTACATTTAGACTTGAGACTTGACTTGGGTTCTGGTGACTTGGGACTTGACTTTGACTTGTACCTTGATGACTTGAAAAGGTTTCTAAAGTCTTGACTTGAGATCTTGTGTTTGTGTAAATGACTTGGATTGAAAGTGATGAAATTTGTTCCAGCAGACGACTGAATTGAGACTCGGCATTAATGACATGGACTTGACTTGGAGTTGACTTTGTGTTCTACATTTAGATTTGGGACTTGACTTGAGACTTGTGCCTCAAGACTTGAGCCTGACTTGGGACTCGAGTGGTTCCACCTGTCAGGCAGGAGACGAGCTGAAGAGAGTAGTGAAGTTGAAACAATCTCAGCGACCTGACGTGTCTTTGGTGAATTGGTGTTTTTGACGTACCCGCTTTCCCTCAACCTGCCTCGTCTGCTTCTTCTACAGTTAGTGATTTCCTACATTTCCCAGAATGCCTTTCAACAACCTCCAGAGAAGGGGCATTAACTTGTTGCAGTCAGCTGAGGGTTTTACATGTAGGTGGAGAGAGAGAGATAACGATAGCAGAGTGAGAGTTACAGTCTAGAAAGAGTCTCCCCTTTACTCCAAACCCTGTCTCTCTGCTGCATTGCATTCTGGTCTCTCTCCTGCTCCTGTGGGTGGAGAAACTGGTCTCTCTCCTCTTCTACGATGGATTTTTCCCTGTATGATTGTTGAACGTCTCTCGGTGCAAAATGGCGGCTCTAGAAAGAAGCCCTCGCTCTTTGATTCTGAGGGACTGACACCAAAACCTGACGTTTACCGCTGAGGTTTTACATCCTGAAACATTTTCTCATATCAAACTCCACTGGAGCTTCTGGAAACATCTGGAGGTGTGGACAGAGTTAAAGAGTTTTAGGGGAATTCTCCTTCAACCTGATGTGGAATCACATATTTCCTGTCATTAGTGCCCACACACACACACACACACACACGCTATATTGTTTCGTGAGTGTGGAAAGGTTAACTGTTAAATTGTCATCAAGATATGGTGATATGTAAAAATGGTGTGTGTGTGTGTGTGTGTGTGTGTGTGTTGGTGTGTGTGTGTGTGTGTTTGTGTGTGTGTTTCAGACCTGCAATAGTCAGATGAGAGCTGAGAAATACTCTCACACACACACACACACACACATATTTCCCATCAGATAAATCTCAACTTAACATTTAGTTTTGTGTTTGTGGTTAATAAGTAGGACAGGAAGTCAGGGCTGGATAAACACACACACACTCTCTCTCACACACACACAAACACACACACACACATACACACACAATCGTCTTACGTCACCCATATCACATTTACACCTCAAACACAACACAATTAAATTTAATGTTCTCCTCACCTGCAGCTGTGTGTGTGTGTGTGTGTGTGTGATATCAGTTTAGCAGGAGTGAAACTGAATATTCCCCCCTTTCCTCTCACTCTTTTATTCGGTAATAGAGGCAGAAGAGAGGAGGAAATGAGAGAAACGGAGAGAGAGAGAGAAAAAAAGGGAGGAAGGAAAGAGGAGAGAAGGAATGGAGGAAGGAAAGAAGGGAGATAAGTGAAAAAGAGAACAAATGAGAAAATGGAAACGGAGAAGAGGAAAAGTACTACAAGAGGAAACAAGAGAGAAACAGAGAGGGAGTGAGTGAATGATACAAGTGGAGGAAGAGAGAAAGAGGTGGAAGAACTGAGAAAGAAAGAAAGAAAGAAAGAAAGAAAGAAAGAAAGAAAGAAAGAAAGAAAAAGGGGAGATAAGAGAAGTAGAGGGCAAAAAAAAGAAAAGAAAGGAGTGAGAGAACAAACAATACAATTAAAGGAGGAGAGGAAGAGTACAACAAGAAATGAGAGAGAGGGAGAGAAACAGAAAGAGAGAGAGGGAGAGGGAGGGAGAGAGAGAAAGGGAGAGAGAGAGAGAGACAGAGAGGGAGAGACTGAGAGAGAGAGGCAGAGAGAGAGAGATAGGGAGAGAGACAGAGAGAGAGAATAATGAGAGAGGGAGGAAGAAAGAAAAAGGAGAGATTAAGAGAGAGAGAGAGAGAGAGAGAGAGAGGTAGATGGAGGTAAGGTTAACAATAGGTAAGCTGATCTGTCAATGCAGTGATTGTCTGTAGTGTGTGTGTGTGTGTGTGTGTGTGTGTGTGTGTGTGTGTGTGTGTGTGTGTGGAATCAGCAGATTACCAACATTACAAGCAGGGGTCACACACACACACACACACACACACACACACACACACACACACACACACAGTGATCAGAGTGAAAAATGGCAGCTGTCTCAGCAGACGCCAGAGGAAGTTCAGCTAACACACACAGACACACTGACTGCCAACAGCTCATCTGTGTGTGTGTGTGTGTGTGTGTGTGTGTGTGTGTGTGTACTGTACTTCCCTCTGCCTCTGTCTTTTTCTCTGTTTTCTGTCTCTTTCTCTTTGTGTTTGTTTTTGTTATTCTGATCATTATCATTATTATTATTATTATTATTATTATCATTATTATTGTTGTTGTTGTTGTTGTTATTGTTTTCATTACAGTACTACATTATGTCATACATTAACAGTATACATCATAGTAAATAGCATCAAACTGATGGAAGCTAAAGGGTCTTCTAGGGATAAAAAAAAAAAAAACAGAAATCAATACGTTTCTGAAAATATGATTGATTTTTGTTTATATTGGTATTTGTTTTCCTTATGATGATCACTGACTGAGCCTCTTCATTCAGCCTGCTGCCTGTATATTCAACAGTTCACTTCTGTTCTATATGGGCGTTCATGTGCCATCAGATATATATATAGGCCTATATTAAAAAAGAAAAATCCTACTTGGAAATTTCACATGAAGGCCTCCAAAATCGGTCAGAAACTTGTTATGATGCGATGATAACCTTTAACCTTTTTCCTGAATTTCCCCAAGGGGATCAATAAAGTGCTAACTTACCTTATCTTATCTTATCTTATCTTACCTTATCTTACCTAATCTTATCTTATCTTATCTTATCTTATCTTATCTTATCTTACCTTATCTTATCTTACCTTACCTTATCTTACCTAATCTTATCTTATCTTATCTTATCTTATCTTATCTTATCTTACCTTATCTTACCTTATCTTACCTAATCTTATCTTATCTTATCTTATCTTATTTTATCTTACCTTACCTTACCTTACTTTACCTAATCTTATTTTACCTTATCTTATCTTACCTAATCTTATTTTACCTTATCTTATCTTACCTAATCTTATTTTACCTTATCTTATCTTACCTTTAGCCTTTAAGGCAAAAAAAAAAAATTGGTGTCAGTCACCAGTAAGGAAACACATAGATTCTCCTTCATTGCAAGTTTGTTGTTTAAATTAATTATTGTTAAGCTGCAGGACGTCTGTGTTTGTTGATTTTCTGACAAAATAGAATGTGAAAGCAAGGAAGTCCCAGATGTCGGACTTTCCTATCAGCGCATGAACGCACCATGTCTGGACTGCAGGTATTCTGCCCAGACATCATACAATGTTGTTGGTTTGTTCAGTCCAGATTTCAACAGGTTTCATGTCTTTTGGAGCCTTTATGTAGAAAATATCACTTTGATCCCTCTTTTTTTTTGTCACTGTGACTGTATTTTAAATGTATACATTATTTTACTTTGCTCTTTTATGTGTCTTTGACTGTATTCAGACTTTATATGTTGTTTTTTTTCTGTTTTTCTTCATGTTGCGTTCTTCCTGGAAAACACACTGTTCATCTCAGTGGGACTGACCTGGTTAAACAAAGGTCAAATTATAAATACATTTTTATTTCTCTGTGTTTTGTGTGTTTGTCTTTATGCTGTTTAATTGGTCAGATAAATATAAAAAGCTATAATGCAACAAGTTGAATAATGTTAAATAACATTCATCCTATTAGTCTCTCTCTCTCTCTCTCTCTCTCTCTCTCTCTCTCTCTCTCTCTCTCTCTCTCTCTCTCTGTATCGATGGCTGCAGGTGAGGGGCGCGGCGCGGGTATCGATGTGTGTGTGTGTGTGGGGAGGAGGGGGCGCGTGGCCGGGCGGAGTCGAACAGCACGCTCACACACCAACTTCCCCCCCTCTCTCTCACACACACATACATACACATAAAACTATTAATGTTTGTGGGCGGAGGGTGCGCGCGTGGTAGTGGATATAAACCGGAGAGTCTCGAGACAGCACCTGTCAGTCCAACAGCCCGCGAGCAGCATCCTCCGGTTCCTGCTGAGGCGCGCGAGCAAAGGCGCTGTGGGAATAACTGACTGCGCGCGAGAGACAAACTAAAACACTGGGAATTTTCCTATTCCACCAGACTCTACTGGAGCTAAAGATTTGGATTTATTTTCATCATTTTATTCCTTTTTAAGTGGTTTTTTTTTTCAAGAATATTTTCTGTGTGGGGAAAAAAAGACAACTCTACAAAAAAAGGTAAACATTTTGAGACTTTTCTACATTCTTATATAAAGAGATATTAACAATAATATGTTATAAAAAAAACAAACGTCACTTAAGTCACTTTATTAACTGCAGGTTTATATTTTTTCCCTCCAGTCATGAGCTCGCCGCCGCTGCTGCTGCTGTGTCTCGTGCTCGTGTCGGTGTGCGCCGGCGGCGGGGAGGCGCGTGTCAGACTGAACTCCATCAGGACGGTGATCCTGCGGGACAGTCACGCGCTGCCGGTGAACAGGAGCACCGGGGACCCGAGCCTGGACCTGACGGTAATACCATGGGTCTATCTGTGTGTGTGTGTGTGTGTGTGTGTGTGTGTGTTTCTATGTTTGTATGTATGTTTCTGTGTGTGTGTATCTATGTCTCTCTCACTGTGTGTGGATGGCTACAATGTGTGTGTGTGTGTAAGTGTGTGTTTCTATGTTTGTGTGTGTTACCGTGTGTGTGTGTGTGTATGTTTCTATTTCACTGTGTGTGAGTGTGTTACGATGTGTGTATGTTTTTTTAATCTCTCTCTCTCTCTCTCTCTCTCTCTCTGTAGCTCTACCAGTGCATCAGTGACCTGGAGTGCAGTGAGGGGAGTTACTGCCACGCCCCCTCCCGAGGCCACGCCCACTCCCGCTGCCGGACCTGCCGCAGGAAGAAGAGGCGTTGCCACAGAGACGGCATGTGTTGCCCCGGCAACCGCTGCAGCAACAGTAAGACTATACACATACCGGTCTACCTATAGAGAGAGCTTTCATGTGGGCCTGTTTATATTTAGACAATAGATTTTCATGTTTCAATTCTTAAGATTCTCTGCTTTCTCTTTTTCCTCCACCAATTCTTCTCTATCCTATCTCATCCCCTACTTTTCATTGCTATCTTCCTCTCTTTCCTCTCCATCCCTCCTCCTGTTTCTCTCTCTCTCTCTCGCTCTCTCTCTCTCTCTCCAGATATTTGTGTTCCAGACCTGGACAGTTTTCTCTCTCAGAGGATCCCAGACATGGACGGAGGGACGAGTCTGCCGTCCAAAAAGAAAGGATGGAGGAAGAGGGGGAGAACGACCGCCAAACTGCCCTCCGTCAAAGGTACGTAGCTCTTTAACACTCTTTCCTCAGCCAATAAACACACTGTCATTAACGCTTTATACACCTTTATTCACACTAAAACAGCCGCCTTGTTTCCTTGTTCGCTCATTGCCAAAATGCTATATATCCATTTTGGGAAAAGTTTGAAAAAAAAAAAAAAAAAACGTATTACCTGAAGTTAATCTGTCACTATTCAAAATCTAGTCTGGAAAAATGTCTCATTTAGTGAACCAAGGACTGAAGTTTCCCGCTGTGTTTTAACAAGAAGCATCACTTGGTTTATTGTTGAGCTGTCAATCATTTAGTAAGAGTAGGTGTCACTTCTGATTGGCTGACTCCATAATTACCACGATCTAATCCTCTTTGAATTTATATTGGCTTTTATACTCCATTAGTACTCCATTATTACCATTGTCTAATCGTCCATTAGTAACATTATTTGTTTTCAAATATTTGTTTTTATTTGTTTTTTTTACTTTCAACTATTATTATTACAATAAGGTCTCCTTCCATTCATTCGTTTGTTAATTCATACAGCTCCAAACAAACTGGCATATTTATTACTGATTGGCCCAGAGAGGGTCTGTACTGTAAGGTTTAGAAGTTAAGTTAATTCATATATTCGAGTTAATTTACAAAAAATATATTTACAATGTTTACACAGTTAACTATTTACATATTTATGTTTACACAGTTATTATTTGCATATTTACATGTTTAAATCTTTACATCGGCATCTTTAAAACAGTTACAATAATCCGCTGAATCCACCTCTGTGGTTCCCTCACATTTACCCCAGTCTAAGACCTTCTTGCTTCTGATTGGTTAGTTCAGTCACATGGGAGTCAGAACAAGGAAGTGTTGTTGTTGTCGTGAAGCTGATCAAGTGTGGAGAAAAGTAAACAGCCTCCATCCGGCTGTTTCTTCTCATTAAGAGTGATCCAACCCTCACATTACAGTATTATTCTTGGTGGATGACAAGCTAACCGTTGCCTTGTTTTGTAAGAGTAGGTGTCACTTTTTCAAACTGTGGTTATCTAATTTTGATATGAAACTAACTGTGTTTTATGTGTGTGTGTGTGTGTGTGTGTGTGTGTGTGTCCAGGTCAGGTCGGGGATCCCTGCCTGCGCTCGTCGGACTGTTCGGAGGGTTTGTGCTGCGCCCGTCACTTCTGGGCCCGGATCTGTAAGCCGGTGCTGCAGGAGGGACAGGTTTGCACGCGGCACCGCAGGAAGGGGAACCACGGCCTGGAGCTGTTCCAGCGCTGTCCCTGTGGGGACGGACTGAGCTGCCGCACGCTGCGGGAGGCCGACGCCCAGCCGGCATCCTCGGCGCCGCCATCGTCACTGTCGTCTTCGTCATCGTCGTCTTTGTCTTCGTCTTCGTCTTCGCTGCTGGCGGCGGCGTCCAAGTCGAAGTTTGCGCCGTCCTCTTCCTCGTCTCACCGTTCCTCCCCTCGCGCGTCACGCCTGTCTTCGTCCTCGTCGTCCTCGTCTTCCTCGTCACCGGTGGCGAAGACGAGACTTCACGTGTGCCAGAGAAACTGAGGAAGGACGGACTGGCGGAAAGAGAGACTGACGGAGGGGATGAGAGAGGAAAGAGGAAACGTGGCTTTAAAGGAAGGAAGGAAGGAAGGAAGGTTGAAGCAGTGCACCTCCCTCTCTTTGCCGATGACCGACCCCAGGGGAAAGAGAGGCAGAGAAAGAAAGACAAAGAAGAGAGAGAGAGAGAGAGAGAGAGAAATGGAGGGAGGGGTTGATGACCAAGCCTGTTTGCACCTGTGGAAACTCCCGGTATCGCTCCTGAACTCTGCGTCCAAACCGTCCCCGATGCTAATTAGCTTCCTGTCAGGCTGCTTTCACACGGACCGACACAAATGGATTCGGGTGTGAAACTCTTTGTGGTTCAGATCCGGTTTCCTCCTGGCTGTCTAGACGGGCGGAAACCGCTTTGAAATCCGGTTTTACCTTGTTTACACAAAATCGGCAAAGCTTTAACGTTGAAATCCGATGCATTTAGACTGTAATGGCTTTTGTCAAGGTTACAGAGTCCTTTGTTATCGTTGCCTCAGGACCCACAGATCAATGATATGCCATTATTTTAAAAGGTCCATGTCCATAATATCTTATTTTTCTGTCATTTTCTTGATGCCAGTGGCCTTATTCTGCCTTGTTTCAAAATATTTACACTGGTTTCTAGAAAATTAGCTGAGCCACATTAGAAACAAGTGGATTTATGTGACAGAATTGTTTTAAGAGAAATAACTTTTATAGATTAAATATTTTGTCAAGATGGACATTTTTCGTTGAGCATTATTATCATCTGGTGTGAAAGCATTGTTGCAGCGGTAAATAACAATCTGTCTATCCAATGGAGACATGGTTGAACTCCAGTCACTGATCACAACAAGGCAAACAAACCACTGTTATAAACAGAAAAAATACAATCATGTTTTCAGAATTGCGTAAATTTACGTCTTATTTTCTTGAAAAGAGTTTATTACAGAAGCTCGAAATTGGAAAGAACTGGGTAAACTGAGTTTTGGTGGGTTTACCTTTAGAAAGCCAAGAGAAGAAACTAACATAGAAACTGATCTGGACCATGATGGGTGCTAATGGGTGTTAAAATGGGCGTGCAAATCCATCTTTAGTTTCATTGTAATTGAATGGACAGAGGTGATCTTAGCAACCAAGGTATGTTTTTGGGAAGCCAGGCATTGTCTTTTAGCCAATAGGGATTGGCGGCTCTTTGACACTTTAAGGACTTTGTAAATACTCTGTCACCGCAAAACTCCCAGAACGACTATGATTGTACCGCTTATATCCCCCATGCCACTATTCCTTGTGCTATTAAACTAGAGTAGGCATGTGGAAACCTGGCTTGGACGTTATGCTGCGTTCAGGTCAAAGTCGGAAGTCAGAAATTCACAGTTGGTAAATAATAATTCCAATTTCGGTGCGTTTCAGTGCTTCAGCCCAGAAACCAGCGAGGAAACATGGACGATTTCCTTTGCCCAACGTGAAATCCTGTTCCCCATGCAACAGCTAATGATAATGATATTTAGCAACGTTATCTAGCTAGCTAGCATATTTTTATCCATTTACCACAGATATTTATAATAGATTTAAGGTCATGTGATGCTGAAAATGGAGCTGAAGTGTATTTTGCGGACTTGAAGAGCCATTCTGTTGCATTTTTACTTGTAGCAAGTGTGAATTTCCGACTTTCCGACATCTCTGGAACGCAGCATTAGAGGAAAAGGGTGGTGGGTGAGAGCAGGTTTGTTACTGGAGTTATCAACTGGGCTTCAGTAGAAACTCATTCAACGTTCAAATCAATTCAAATCCCTAAACTGTAAAATGTTTCCTCATTCACACAAAAGTACAACTTCCCTATAAGGCCTGAGGTTTGTCTAGAAATCCATTTAGATTGCACTATTGTTATTGTGAAGAGTTATTTTTCTATAAGTTGTTGTATATTTTGGATAAACTATTGGGAATGATTTGTCTGTGTCATGTCACCTCTGCCAATTCCAATCTGCTTTGTTTTCAACAGTGTAAGACGGCTTGTCAATCAATCATCAATCTGTGTTTTCACTATTAAAAAAGAGTTGTAATTTTCAACATGTCTGTGCGTCTAGTTTGGGACAAAACACACATTTACGTACTTTTCAACACAAAACAGGTTAATAACATTGGTAACACTTTACAATAAGAGTCACTAACCCTTAATTAACATTAACTAATGTGTCTGGTAATCATTTACTAATGGTGTTCATGTTAACTAAGGTATTATTTTATACATTATTTAATAGTCATCTTTATAAACTATTAAATAATGTATAAATTAATACCTTAGTTAACATGAACACCATTAGTAAATTACACATTAGTTAACTTTTAATTAACTTAGTGACTCTTATTTTAAAGTGTTACCATAACATTTTGTCAGTGTTTTGTCAAACGTTTTGTCAAAACACTTTTTGTTTTTGCTACACTGGCAGGAAACTCCTGGAAGAGCAATCCAGTCCAGCTCTGTCCTACTGTTATTTACCAAGATGTATCATATAAACATTTATCATTTCACTGATTCCCCACTGAAAAACATAGAAACTCATGGCTCTCAAGAATCCAGAGGGATACATGTTCACATATTAATATATTTGGCCTATTATTGCTAGCTATCAGAGTCTAGCCCAGGTAGCCAGTAGCTAACTAACTAGTAAGCTAGCTAACTTCCCTGCTAAATTCAAACAGATGTTGTGGTTGTTGTTCCTGGGAGTGCTCGCTAATTTGATAACAGTTAGGTCTATGAAATGTAAAAATGAATGGATCTCAAGAATCTGGAGGATATAGGTTCACATTTTCATTTGCCCCATTATCACTAGCTACTTGAGTCAAAGCCTATGTAGGTAGCTAGCTAGTAGCTTACTAACTAGTAAGCTAGCTAACTTCCCTGCTAAATTCAAGCTGTCGTCGTTCCTGACATTGCTAGTTAATTTGATAACAGTTCTCTCTATCTGAAGTCCTCACTTAGATGTTGAAGTAACACTAGTTTTACAGATATGCTAATCTTCTGGGTAGAGTTTCCCACGCAGAGTCTTCAAAATGGCCGCTGTATGAATAAGGTCAATTCTCAAGGGACTGCTATGTAAAAAAATAATGGAGGTCATTGGTGATTTTACAGTTTTTTTTTTATTGCCAAGACATATTTCTTGAAATTATGCTCCATTTTCCAAAACTCTAGACACAAATGCATAATTGCACACTCATCTTCACAAACTTCAAACTTCCATGTCAAAACCAAACTCTCCACTCAAAACCATGTAATCTTACATCTAAACCAAACTTTGCCTTCAGACATCACACAAAAGCCATCAAACACACACACACTACAAAATAGCCATTACACACTGGTGAGATCAATTCAAAACACTACTGTAAAAACCTGTTACTGCAATGAATAATGGCACTTATGGTTTTCCCCCAGAACAAACTCTTTACATGATGAACACAATATAAAGACACAACACATGTATACATTTTCTAAATTTTTAATTGCTCAATGTACTGTAGTAAAATAAACTGAAATTGAGCGAAAAAGTAAATGTACTGTAAAAATATGCAACTGATAAAGAACGTAGAATACAGTAAAATAATTTCCATGTATTTACCAATATAAACCAATTAAAAAAAAAACAGTTTGTAGATAAAGAAAGAAATCACATTTATTCTGCCTCAGCATCCCAATTTGAGAAACTCATCAGAAACTATTTGTCTCCTTGCCCTTGCCCTTCCTCTTCCTCTTCCACCTCCTCTCCTGTGTCCTCTTCCTCTACCTTCAGGTCTTTGTGGATCCATTGTTCCAAAACAAGTGAACTGACCCATGGCCCTTTTATCTATCTATCTATCTATCTATCTATCTATCTATCTATCTATCTATCTATCTATCTATCTATCTATCTATCTATGTATTTATCCTGAGGTTCTGATTGGTGTGTGAACAATTTTGACTCTTAGTGTTTGCACCTGGGGAACTGTGTGTTAATTGGGTTTGAGCTGTGATGACTTGAGTTAATGATATTGAATGCCAGTGCTTTCTAAATGAGCACATGGTGCAGCCAGTGATATATGAAGGGATTTGTGTGTAGAGTTTTTCACAAAAAGTTCAACAAATCTGAATCATGTGTGAAAACAGGGGAATAGTGTTTATAGTTTTGGGAAATGGGTTTGTCTTTTGGTAGATGGTGTCATGGTTTGGGATGTTTAGTTAACAGGCCCAGTTATAGTGTGTAAGCGATCAAGAAAAACTGTAAACATACCACACAGCAATAAAAACCCAATAAAATCAAACATAAATCCCCGCCCCGTCACATAGCCGCATGAGTACACACACACACGCACACACACACACACACACACACACACACACATACACACACACACACACACACACACACACACACACACACAGTAGCTAATCATAAGCTTTGGAGAATAGGAAAGTTTTTAGTTTGCTTTTGAAAGTGGACACAGTTGTGATGGACCTCAGGTCAGCAGGCAGCTTGTTCCAGAGAGCAGGACCACAGTAACTGAAGGCACCCTCACCAGACCTGGATCTAATTCTGGGTACAGCTAGAAGACCTCTGCCTGATGACCTGAGAGGCCTGATCGGGTTATGATCAGTGAGCAAATCAGAAATGTACTGAGGAGCCAAACCATTAAGTGCTTTATAGACTGTTAGCAGGATTTTGAAGGTGATTCTGTATTGTACCGGGAGCCAATGAAGTGATTTCAGTACCAGAGTAATATGTTCAAATTTTCGTGTACGTGTAAGGACTCTGGCTGCTGCATTTTGAATGAGCTGGAGCCGTCCTACAGATTGCTTAGATAATCCTGCAAATAGAGCATTACAGTAGTCTAACCTGCTTGAGATGAATGCATGAACCAGTTTCTGAGAGTCAGTTTGAGATATAAATGCTCTACTTTTTGATATATTTTTAAGTGATAAAACGCTGTTCTAGTGATATTGTAATGTGATTTTCAAAATTGAGATCAGTATCCAAAATAATGCCAAGGTTTCTGACTTGCTCACTGTGTTTCAGAGACAGCGTTGCCAAGTGCGAGTAAATTTTCTCTCTCTGATTTTTAGGACCAACTGTGAGTATTTCAGTCTTGTCTGAATTCAGCTGTAAAAAGTTTCTTGACATCCAGCAATTAATATCGTCAATACAGTTTACCAGTTTGTTAACAGGACTGAGATCATCAGAGGAAAGTGAAATGTACAACTGTGTATCATCGGCATATGAATGGTAGGATATATTATGTTTCTTTATGATAGTACCAAGCGGGAGCATGTATAGATTGAAGAGCAGTGGCCCAAGGATTGACCCTTGTGGAACGCCAGAGAAAATTTTTGTTTCTGCAGATTTAAAACTACCTATTGAAACGTAAAAGCTCCTGTCCTTTAAATAGGATGAAAACCAGTTAAGAACAAGACCCGCTAAGCCGACTGAAAAATGAAGCCTTTGAATTAAAATGTTGTGATCAACAGTGTCAAAGGCAGCAGTGAGATCAAGTAATACTAAAATCAATGTTCTCCGTGAGTCACTGTTGATCTTAAGGTCATTGATTACTCTTATGAGAGCTGTTTCAGTACTATGATTCGCTCTGAAACCCAATTTGGTCGGAAATTGCAACATCCAGAACAGCTGTTACTGCAATATCAAGTCCTTTGGCAAGGACAAGGTCAAGTGTGTGACCCTTTGTGTGGGTGGACCCAGTGACATATTGTTTGAAATCAAATGATTCAAATAAACCGATGAATTGTTTTGTATCTGAGTTGTTGCTGTTATCAACATGAATGTTGAAATCACCCGAAATGATAATGCTGTCAAAGTCAATTGTGATTTTAGATAAGAGTTCACCAAATTCTTCCAGAAAACCCTGTCTCAGTTTAGGAGGATGATAGATAGTAAGAAGAAGTACAACAGGAGATACAGACTGAATAACTAAACCTAAATATTCAAAGCTCAGGTGATTGCCAAAAGACACAGATTTACAGCTACAAATGTCATTATATAGAACAGCAACCCCCCGCCCTTCCTATTAGTCCGAGTGCAATGTACAAAATTGTAGTTAGCAGGTGATGTTTCAATCAGCTCCTTATTACCAGTTTGATCAAGCCAGGTTTCTGTTAGTAGGATAAGGTCCAGTTTGTGAGCAGTAATGATGTCATTAACAATGAAAGTCTTATTAGCTAGAGATCTAACATTAAGTAGTGCAAGTTTCAGAGTGCAAGGAGAAGTATTAGCAGGGTCAGACAGAGAAGGCTTGATATGTACAAGACAGCTAGTAGATCTCTGAGATTTTCTTACTTGCTTGTTACCTGACTTTAGTCTATTGTTAATTACTACTTTAATATGATATGTTGGTGTGGGACTCACAGTACGTCACAAGGTGAAGGCTTTGCAGGAATGTAAAGTGAGTTCGATGTTCATGGATAAAAGACGACATCCTGCATGATTTGGATGGAGGTGGTCATGTTTAAAAAGTTCCGCTCTGTTGTAGAAGGTGGTGAAGTTGTCCACGTAGGGGATGTTTCTGGTGCAGCAGTAGCCCTTAAGCCAGGTGTGAAGTTGCCTTAGTCGGCTAAACTTTACGTCGCCAAAACGGGGGGAGGGCAGTGGGCCTGAAATGATACACTGCTTGCCAGTGTTCAAAACACTGTCCATAAGGCAGACAAAATCCTCTTTAAGTTTCTCCGACTGCTGCATCTTAAGGTCGTTGGTGCCCACATGCACCACAACAGTCGAGACAGCCGGGTGATGATGTAGCAGCTGTAGGGCGGAGGTGTTAAAGTCCTTAACGAGGGCACCCGGGTGGCAGGAGGTGCGGCACCTGTTGATCTGAACATGACGGACCATGGACGACCCAACCACAAGCACGGGGGGACAGTTGGTATAGTTGTCCTCAGCAACTGCCTCGGTGGACGTCCCAGGGCGCACTCCGACAGAGGAGCGAGGTGGATGTCCCGAGTGACGCTCAACCACCGGGCGAGAGCAGGCCGTAGCAGCGACGCCTTTCCTTGGGTGACGAGCAGACCGCCCAGGCATGGTCGGAGAGGAGGCTGGTCGCGGTGCAGTGGACGGCACGGAGGACTGGGGTTGCCCACACAGAGGGGGGAACTCCTGCTCATCCAGGACATCGATAGTAGGCTGCAGGGCTTGAAACTTGTTCTCCAGATGAAGCGCCTCCGGCATAGAGCAGCGAGGGGAGCTCCTGCCCCGCAGTTTACCACCCTTCACCAAAGTCCAGGGCTCTGGAGTAGAACAAGCTCGGGACTTGGGCTTAGCTCCGAGGCTCAACCATGCATCTTCTCTCACAGCTGTTGGGGCATCAGATGGGGCTGATTCACCCACAGCGAGAAATGGACCCGGACCAAGGCAGGGTGGTGTCGGAGTCCGGTGGGACCAAGGCTGAGGACACGGAGCACGAAATGTGCTTAGCCCGGGCAGTGGCGATTGTGGAGAGGTGCATGAAGAGCTCATCCTTCTTCCTCAGATCCTCTCGCAAGCGACGGATGTCTTCTGTTATCTGTGAGTAGACAGGCAGACACTTCTCACACACACCCATGGTCAAACAGCCGGCTAGCTTGGCCACCAGGCTAAAGGCGAGCCTAGCCAAGCCAGCAGCAGCAGCGGTAGGTCCAGAGCAGGGGGTGTTTTTTGCAATCAGTCTCTCAAGTGGAAGTCCACGACTGATTAAAAATATGATCAGAGCTGCAGGATTTATCCCGGCGAAAGTCTCTGGCACTAGCTAGCTACAAGCCGGTGCTAGGTAGCAGCAGATTCTGTTACTAGTACAAATGCAAGAATCGGCGATCGTGAGCAAAATCAAAAATAGCCCAGTCCGACTGTAGGGTAGGCACAGTAAAGCGACAGTAATCCGTTTGCAAATTAAACAATAATAGGCTGTATTTCCAGAAATCAGACAAAAACCTCAGCAGGAAGGAAGCCGAAGGTACGGAACTGAGCTGACTCTTCTCAAGCTACGACTCAGCGTGTTTTGGAGTAGAGACTAGGGCTAAAGACAAGACAGTTTACTGTGTCACAGTTACCTACATTTGGAAACTGGCCCTTTTATCTATCTATCCTGAGGTTCTGATTGGTGTGTGAACAATTTTGACTCTTATTGTTTGCACCTGGGGAACTGTGTGTTAATTGGGTTTGAGCTGTGATGACTTCAGTTAATGATATTGAATGCCAGTGCTTTCTAAATGAGCACATGGTGCAGCCAGTGATATATGAAGGGATTTGTGTGTAGAGTTTTTCACAAAAAGTTCAACAAATCTGAATCATGTGTGAAAACAGGGGAATAGAGTTTATAGTTTTGGGAAATGGGTCTGTCTTTTGGTAGATGGCGTCATGGTTTGGGATGTTTAGTTAACAGGCCCAGTTATAGTGTGTAAGCGATCGAGAAAAACTGTACAGTAATCCCATCTGAATCTGCCATATCTGTAATTGTCAATGTACAAATTCTGGCACAAATCCCCTCCCGTATATTGAGGCCCTGGTAATACTAATCCTGTGTATATTGAACTCTTGGTAATTTAAGATGTAATTTGTTTTTGCCGCATGATTTCTTTTTCTTGTCATATAAAATGGAGACAGTAGTGGAATCTAAAGATATTTTTGCTTTGCTAAAACAATACGTGTGTGTGTGTGTGTGTGTGTACATGCCTCTATGTGAGTATGTGTGTGTGTATTTCTTTATGTATGCTTACATTTCTATCAGCGAGTGTGTGTAGATGTGTGTGTGCGTGTGTGTGTGTGTTTGTGTGACCATATATGGTCCTGTTTTCCAAACTTTCTGAGAATTGATTTTGATCTTCTGGCCTCTGAAGACTTACCAACAATGAGAACGTGTGTGTGTGTGTATGTGTGTATGTGTGTGTGTGTGTGTGTGTGTGTGTGTGTGTGTGTGTGTGTGAGATGCTTTCTCTTTTGTGGTTGATAGCTGTTGGGCATCGCTGTCCCTGGTTTGGGTATGGTTGTTATAAAGATAAGACACACATACACACGTGCACACATGCGTGCACACACACACACACACACGCTTAATTTTCTATGCTATCGTCACACTCGCATCCGTGTTCCCCAGTTTCCTTTGTTGCTGCATGGGTGGTGAATGTCAGTTTCTGGTGTGAGATCACACACACACACACACACACATACACACACACACACACACACATACACACCTGTCTGCATTATCACTCTGCGATCTGTGTTTCCCTGCTTCCTTGATGTCAGCACACGTCAGTATTTTTTTTCACACACACATTTTCCTTGTTGCTCTTCTGTCAGCGGCCAGGTTTGCATGCAGATCAAAAATGTGATCGCAATGCGCTTAAGGCCGCGGGGCGAGCGAGGCGAGCGGGGCGAGCGGGGCGAGCGAGGCAGAGCTGCTGTTGGTCAGAGTGAGCGGAATCTCAGCAACATATGTGGAGTTTTCTGATTTGATTCGCATTAATAAACACCAACGTTTACACCTCAGTCGCATTTCCAGAGACTGTATAATATAGAGCAGTGGTTCTCAACCACTGCTCTATATTAACTGAAAACCACTTGATGCCTACTGGCGACCCCCGTTACAGGAGCGCATAGTATGTATGTAGTATGTATAGTAGAAATAGATTTTTTTTCCCCCCTATCCCATAAATCATCTCGCGACCCTTGAAAATTATCTCATGACCCCCTGGGGGGTCCCGACCCCCAGGTTGAGAACCACTGATATAGAGCAGTGATTCTCAACCTTTTTCATATCAAGGACCCCTAATTTAGTCCACATTAAGGCCATTGACCCCCATTTGATGAGATTTTGTCTCTCCAACCCAAATCAATGAATATTTTTATTGTCAGATATGATTTTGTCCAGAATTCCATGACTGTCTGTGTTGCAGGTAGAGAGATAACAGAGAAACTATGATCAAAACAGTCATTCTGCTACATTCTCTAATTGTGTTTTTTCTTGTAAATGAAATAATGCTGAAATTTAACAACTCATCAATTTGCTGGGGACCCCCTGGAACCCCCTCAAGGACCCCTGGTGGTCCCCGGACCCCACGTTGAGAGTGTGTACTACTCTCAGCAGTGTCCTTGCACGAAATGTCCCGCGGAACTGTTCCACGGGACATTTTAATGTCATGATATGTTGAAAGCATATCGAGAATTACATCATATGAATGTCCTTTGTTAAAATATTTCCCTTATGATTTCAATCTCCTATTCCATCCTTTCAGACTCAGTTTAAAATTCGTGCAAGGACACTGCTGAGAGTACAGTACACAATAAAAACAGGAAATGACACTGAACTGTCGCCAGGGACTTGGGTTCTGTCCAATCACAAACAAGAAGTGTTGTCCCACCTTTTCCGTAATCTGAAATGTTGTGTTTTCTGAAATTATTTGTGTTTTCTGAAATGTCGTTGTGTTTTCTGAAATTATTTGTGTTTTCTGAAATGTCGTGTTTTCTGAAATTTTTTGTGTTTTGTGAAATGTTGTGTTTTGACCCTCAGGGCCACCGTACTTATGGGGAGTCGTCATGTGATCGGTTCAGAGGGACTGTTGCCTCGGTCGCAGTATATTGACAACAGTCGCATTACAGCGCATGTAAACATGGACACTGTTGCCAGGCAGCTGATGACTCTCCGATTCCCAGTCTGGTTAGAAAGAGATAGGGAGATATTCAGTGTATAAGTGTGTATATGTGTGTGTGTGTGTGTGTGTGTGTGTGTGTGTGTGTGTGTGTGTGTGTGTGTGTGTGTGCAATCAAACAGTGGAGATCATCGCATACTGACATCACACAAAGACATCCAGATGCGAGATTGATGATAACGTGTGAGTGTGTGTGTGTGTGTGTGTGTGTGTGTGTGTGTGTGTGCTTCTAGTCTGTTAATAATAATAAATGCCTCAGATTGTCTTATCGTTCTGGTTTATAATTCGGTCAGAAGAAACGGCGTGCAGATGATGTTTTCCTTCACAAAGGTCAGAGCGGCAGCAGCCTGAGGCGACGCTCCGATTACATCAGCAGATTTTACTCAACCTTTATTTATACAGGGAGCGCTGACGGAGCCCCGCCCGCCGGGTGAACACGTCACCCGTTTGAGGCTGAACTTGTCATGGCAGAGGGGCCACCTGCCGAAAAGGTAGAACTGTCCCTTAGAGGTGCAAGATTTAATGTAGTTTACCCACAGAGAGAGAAAAATGAACTGTAGAATTAAATTAAGTGTCGTTTTTAAGTATCTAACATCAGGGTATCCAGCATATGACCAAAAAATCTCAATCATACACCAATATATTTCATCCTCTACTGTTTTCGTTGATGTTTCTCATAAATGAACAATCCTCCATCTGTCTTTTTTAAAGTTTAATATTGCTTAACTTGTAATTGATTTTCTTCCAGTCCCTGCAAATGGACGATAGCGCACCTATTTTGTATTTTTGAGATTCAAAATTCGGATCCAATTCCGGACACTTACTTTCGTCCGTGTCAGTGTATTCATATACTCGATATTAACCCTTTATTAACCCTTCCTGTACCTCCACAATGTTACAGATACTTGTAAGAAGTGCAGGCTCTGTACTCAAAGCTCTTATTTTTCCATTTATCAGCCGATACAGATTCTCTACATGAAGTAACTGTCGCCCAAAGTGGGATTTAAGGCTTCCCGCTTCTTGTTCGTGACTAAGTTTGTATCTTAGTGTTTTATATGTTTAAATTTGTATAGATATTTATGAAATTTGATACCTAGCTTCTGAAATGTGTATGGATTTACGTCACTTAGCTTTCGGTTGGGAACTCTGTATAAAAATGCCGGTAAACACCGGAAATTAGATACAATTCTGTTACTGAAGAAAAACACCAGATTTAAATTCACTATGTTGATGTGGGCTAGACTATTTTCCACATTTCCTACAGTTTTATATCATTCCTTTGATGCTATGAAACACACTGGTGACTTTTTGTATCAATTAAAAATCATTTAAAAATATTTTTAGTAATTTATTTTCCCCCTCCAAAGATCTCCAGGTCGTTTTGTTGCTGTTTCTGGCAGCCGCACAGAGACGCTGCTCTGATTGGCTGCCGGAGGCTACTAGAGGCTCCACCCCCTCCCCCTGCCCGCCCAAATGTAAGATGATTGGTCGACTCCAGTAAATTCAGCTGTCGACATCAGAAACCAGCTGTGTTCTGATTGGCCCATTTCAGACAAGGCTTTTCTTCTAAATACAGCTGTGGAGAAACAACAAACAGTACAAATTTGTTTTTTTTACTGAACATTCAAGAGTGTAAAACCCATGAAAAACATCAGTTATCCAATTCTACAGATAACCCCCCCCCCCCACACACACACACACACACACACACACACACACACACACACACACACACACACACTTCCCCGTTAAAGTGTCCCTTTAACTCTTATCAGTGTAATATGAAACCAGGTGCAGGAAGTCAAACTGAAGGGATGTTAGTCAGTTTTACAACATAATAAAACTATAGAGGGAGAGACAGATGGGTAGGACTGGTTATTATTTAACCAGACCCCCCCCCCCCCCACACACACACACACACACACACACACACACAGTGCACACACATATGGAAACACACACTTACACGCAGAAATCCATATACGCATACAGGTACGTGCTTCCGTAGTTGGTTAGCAGCTAAGTTGTGTGATATACAGAACATATATGTTGTACGCATACACACTTATTCTCTCTCTCTCTCACACACACACACACACACACACACACACACACACCTCATATCGATTGGTCCAATAACTGTGTCTCTGTCTCACCTGAGCAGGTAAGCCTCGTCTCGTAAATTTCTTCGCTGTGCAGTATTTATAAGTGTGAGACTGCAGTTGAGGCAGAGTGTCAGTTAGCAGATCAGTCAATTACAATTTATACATTTTGTTACAGCAACTCGCCCATAAAGAGAGAAATGTGAGTTTCGACTGAAAAGCGAGATCTCCATTGTTTCTATAAACTGACCCGGACTCTGATAAAAGTTCACAGATAAGACTTACAATTTACAATTTCCCATTTGGCAGATGCTTTGTGATCCAAAGCGACGTACACATGAGGTTAGTTTGGAGCTGCTTACAAAATAGTTCTGATTTTGAGGAGAGAATCATCTGTGGTTTTGAATTATTGACTGTAAGTGAAGTGTTCATGTGGAGGTGCCTTACCTGCTCAGTCACACCCTGTTCAAAACTGTTAAAAACTGTTCAAAACTGTTCAAAAATGTTTATTTATTTATGTATTTATCTATTTATTTATAGGGACAGAGCACGTTTATAAACATCAATATAAAAATACAAGATGTAAACATTTGTACAGCACATTTCATACACTGGGGCAATTCAAAGTGCTTTACAGAGTGATAAAATTACAGTAAAGGTAAAAGATTTACAATTAAAAAGTGCAAAAGTACAGACAAGAGATACAAAAGATAAAAGACTTAAAAAGTAAACTAGTGCAGTTCAAATCAAATCCGTAGTCCTTAGACAGGTAACAAAAACAGGAACATTACTAATATACTAATACAAATATACAAATACACAAGTAGAAAAAGACAAAATACATTGTACAACAACTTTTACACATCAGCTTCACAAATTCCAGATTCTTCAAAATGAATAAATTCCGCCAAAACTTTAATTTTCGGAGTGTCTGCTAACGAGGTGAAAAAGTCACGTGAACGTAAACATGAACTTGATTTTGCCGTTCCGTGCATTTTGATTGGCTCTCACAGATGGACCTCAGCGCCAGAGACGGGCGGGGTTACCGTGGCAACAACCCCTTCAGCGCCCTCGGCGGCTGGGGCCGTCTCCACGGCGACGAGCGGGAGGCGCTGGCCCTGAACGTGCTGTTGCTAGGCGACAGGCAGAGCGGGAGGAGCTCCGTGGGGAACGCTCTGATTGGTCAGTAATTCTGGACAAGACTTCTTCCAAATCATATCTGTTCTTTATTCAGTAATATATCAAACTTATGAAAGGAAGTAAAAGTTGTATCACTGTAAAAAATGAACTAACTATAAATCTTTGCATCTCAGCTGTGATTTTTCACACAACTCCCTTTTATTTTTTTTAGCAAAGACAATAAAGTGTTAATAAATGGTTAATTAACATAATCAGAACCCATTATTATCGATCAGTTATGATGCAATATATAAATGATAATCTGTTCAAATGCATCAAATAACATTCTAACATTTACTAATCCTTAGTAAACTGAGAAAAGACTAAAGTAATTGTTAATTATTTGATAGTTAACAATTAATTAATACTTAACTAACGATGAATAATGATAAATGAACCTTTATTAATGATGTTTGTTATAAAATGTAAACGAGCCTAACGCTGTTCAACAGGCGGAGAGGAATTCCAGACAGGCGGCCGCGTTTCCGGCGTTTCCGTGACGACGGAGTGCCGGCTGCTCAGCGGAACGTTCCGGAGCTTCTTCAGGAGGAAGGGGGCGGAGTCTGACCTGACGCTCAGGGTGGTGGACACGCCCCCTCTGCCCCCCCGCCCCCCGGCGCTCAGGCGGAGCGTGCGCGAGCTTTGCCCCGAGGGCGTGCACGTGCTCGCGCTCGTGGTGAGAGCCGACCTGCCGTACCGCAACACACACCTGGAGGAGTGTGCACAGGTACACACACACACACACACACACACACACACACACACACACACACACATAGCATACACTGACTGTACGATATTGAGTATGTGTGTGTGTGTGTGTGTGTGTGTGTGTCCAGACTCTCTTCGGTCCAGAATGGCGTCATCACTCTTTACTCGTCCTCACACACGCCGACCACCTGAGGGAGGCGGGGCTTCAGCCGTCACTCTACCTAACCCAGGCCACCGATTCGCTGAGAGCTCTGGCCGACACGGTGGGAGGCGGGGTCTCCTTCCTGGACAACAGCTCTGATTGGCCGGTGATCCGAGGCAGAGCGCTGAGGGACGGACTGCTGCGCCTGTCGGCCGCGAACCGCCACTCTGCTCTGACCGTCCGGACGGGACGCTGTGACGGGACAGAGGTCTCACTCTGAGGCTTTTTCCAGGAACCATACACAAACCAGGGGCCGGAGTCACCAATGTGTTCTTAAGATAGATCTTATGAAATGACATAAGAGGAAATTTTAGGAATTCAAATTCAGTTCTTGCAATTCCATTTCAGTTTACTGAGACACACCTCCTGGTCGCTGAGGAAAAGCAATCGAGTGCAGATTCACAGAACTCCTTTTCACGTTTTTGGCCCGAAAATCCCAGATCCCTTCAGTTCTCTGGACATGATCCTCCGAGCTGAATGCCATCAGTCCTAGATTCATCCATGATCCAAAGAAACGTCCGTCAACGTGTATCAAGTCCATGGATCAATGGGAGTGAAGGAAATGGTCAAAAACATACAGTAGGTGCTGATCGGCCGAAAAAGAAGTTCTGTGAATCTGCACTCGATTGCTCTTCCTGCAACATCAGGATCATGATCAGGATGTCTGTGTTTCATTATAAGATTGTCACGAACATTGATTAACAGCCGACAAAAGCCGCGTCCTGTCCCTTTAACACCAACACACCGACGCTGCATTCACATCATGTCGGATTTTACCGTAAATACAAGCTGCCGACTGGGAAAACACGCTCACGTCTGCCTCCTAGTGGTGGTTACTGGTAGGACATGTGGGACTTTTTTGTAGATGTGTTTTGCATGATGTTTTGTTTTCTGGATTTGTTAGTGAAAATCCCGGCTTTGTATCGCCAACTAGTGTTTGAAATGAATGGAATTTATTTTTAATAGAGATTTTTAATCATCATACGCCGCTTCTCCGGATTTTTTTTTAATTGCTTAGTAGGCGGAGAAAGGCTAAAACTGAGGGTGTACTATCCCTTTAATAGAAAAATAGTGAGATATGACACTGCTGCACTTCTTCTAAAATGTTGTATGATTTTATGCATTCTATGTCCTGTATTTTTTAACTTTATTGTCATTATTATTATTCAGTGGGTTTTATTTTCCATCTTATGTTATGCATTCCTCATTTTTATCTTATTTTTACTATTATTATCAAGTGGGTTTTATTCTCCATCTTATTTTACATTAATTATGGCATTCTATCCCTGTTTTTATGCTCGTTCTATGTCTATTTTCATGTGAAGATGCATTCTATGTATTCTATTCTCATCTTTATCTTATTTTCACTATTATTATCAAGTTTTATGTGAAGCACTTGGTAATTTCTTTGTTGTAAAGCACTTTGAGCTGCATTTCTTGCATGAAAGGCACTATAAAAATAAAGTTTATTATTATTGTTATTATTATTATTACTAAACAACAGTACACAACTATATATCAACAAACCTGGGTATTATAATCGAATGTTTATGACTGAAAACAGCTTCAAAACACCTGACAGTGTGAATCAGTTGGACTGCAACCCTTCACTTGTTCATAATAAAAACAATAAAAGACACAAAAAAAAGGCAATTGTCAGCGGTTGAAAAAAGAGGTTTTTATTTCCTCCCCCTGGTGCTGGTTTGATGGTCCGGAGTCTATCTGATGGTGCAGCAGGTGAGGGAGGGGGCCCTGCACAGCCCCTTCCCCCGCACCTCGAACCCGCTGCCTTTGTAGTTGGCCACGCCCCTGGAGTCCACCTGCAGGTCGGGCTGCAGCAGCTCCCACACCCGCTGCTTCGACTGCAGCTCCTTATCCGGCTCACCTGCACACACACACACACACACACACACGCACACACACACACACACACACACACACACACACACACACACACACGCACACACACACACACACACAGGTGAGAGGAAGAAGTGAGAATTTAGTTCATGATCACCAGGAAAGAAGCAAACTGTTTCATCCACATTTTCTGTAAAATCCCCAAATCCCCAAAATTTGTTTAATGTTGTTTAACTGGTTTATATATTTTGTAATAATAATTTAATAAATCTAATAACCGGGATAGTTGAGGAAGGTGACTCTGTCTCCAGGGGCGGAGCCAGTGGGCGGGGCCAGCAGCTCTATCTGGTCGTCGGGGGCGGAGCAGCAGAGGAGGCGGCCCTGGGAGACCACGCCCCTCACCTTACAGGGTCTGACGTTGCATAGCAACACGGCTAGACTGTCCCGGAGCTGGAGAGAGAGAGAGATTTAATAGAGATATAACATTTTTTAATTATGTTTTAATGTAATTTATTATTTTTATGTATACATTTTATGTAAAGCACATTGCAATACATTTCAAATGTACAAAATGTGCTATGTAAATAAAGTCTTGATTGATTGATTGAGAGAGGGAGAGAGAGGTGAGTGCCCAGAAGACTTAAGCTGCTTTTCCACCTTTGTCTCCAAATCTGAGAATAT
>NW_027282856.1:0-70937 GCF_046629955.1 Centroberyx affinis
ACCAAGTCAAGTCAAGTCCATGTCGTTAATGTCAAGTCTCAAGTCGAGTCCCAAGTCTAAATGTAGATCACCAAGTCAAGTCAAGTCCATGTCATTAAGGTCAAGTCTCAAGTCAAGTCCCAAGTCTAAATGTAGATCACCAAGTCAAGTCAAGTCCATGTCATTAAGGTCAAGTCTCAAGTCAAGTCCCAAGTCTAAATGTAGATCACCAAATCAAGTCAAGTCCATGTCATTAATGTCAAGTCTCAAGTCTCTAGTTGTCTCATGCAGAGACTTGGGACTTGAGCGAAGTTGACCTGGTCACACACCGAGTCAACTTCGCTCAAGTCCCAAGTCAGTCTCAAGTCTTAAGTCTCAAGTCTTAAGTCCCAAGTCTTAATGTAGATTACCAAGTCACATCCAAGTCAAGTCCATGTCATTAATGTCAAGTCTCAAGTCTAAATGTAGAACAGCAAGTCAAGTCAGAACAAATCAAGAGTCCAGTATCAATTTAATATCTTAAAGAAAACTAAATATCTAGACTTTTCAATGCAAATATGGTTTTAATAGGATACAAACTTGGTAAGAGCATCATGAGTTTGATTTCTAGAATCAGTTTCAACTTCAATAAATTCAATCATTCCATACAAATTCAGAAAACAGAATTTCAATTCAGTCGTCCGCTGGAACAAATCTCATCACTTTCAATCTGAGTCATTTACACAAACACAAGATCTCAAGTCAAGACTTTAGAAACCTTTTCAAGCCATCAGAGTACAAGTCCAATTACAAGTCCCAAGTCACCAGAACCCAAGTCAAGTCGAGTCTCGAGTCTTCTCTTCATGCATCAAGTCAAGTCTCAAGCCATTCAAAGACTCCAGTCTGACTCGAGTCCAAGTCATGTGACTCGAGCCCCCACCTCCCCTTCTGCTGAGTCACTGTTGACAAAAAAATTATGAATTTTTTTTTTTTTTTTACCCACCCTAGTGGTTGGCCAAGTCACTCCAGCGACTCTCCACACACACAAACACACACACACACACACACACACACACACCTACCCCCTCCAACGGTCATTAAAAGCTCACGTCATGGGGGGGCATATCCCTGGCAGCACCCGCCAAGGCCCATTATCTGCCACCCTTTTCCTAGACGGGTGCTTTGGCATACATCTGAGCAATTAGGCCAGATTATTGGCAACCTTCCTTGGCCTTGCCCCATTATCAAGACTACTAATTACTCACAGTGTTCGCGGTGCTTTCTCTCTCTCTCTCTCTCTCTCTCTCTCTCTCTCTCTCTCTCTCTCCCCCTCCGCTCTGTCTCGCGGAGGCAGGGCGAAGGGGCAGAGCGGGTCAGAGACGCGACAACCGGGGGGTGGGGGGGGGAAGGAGAGATGGAAGAAAGAGGAGGGAGGGAGGGAGGGCGGCCAAAGGTGTGGGGTTTCATTATCAGTAGCCACGGGGGTGGGGGGGCGGGGATGTGACACCTTCCATCCGAGCCACCTGTACGTAAGTGGATATGTGTGTGTGTGTGTGTGTGTGTGTGTGTGTGTGTGTGTGTGTGTGTATGTGTGAAGGGCCCCGTGGGAAATATTTTATTTTTCTTTGGTGGGCAGAAGCGGTTTGAAAGTGTCACCGCCAGACCTGATTGAAGTCTTTTTTCGAGGCATAATGATCGCTGATGACTCCGTGTTGGGGTGGGGGGTGGGGGGTGGGGGGGGGGGTGGAGAGAGAGAGAGCTGCCGGCTTGTCTGTTGGTTTTGGGAGAGTGGAAAATTATGCCTGGAGGGCAGCAGGAGCTATAATGGGGAATGGCACACAGGCGAGGCACATGTGGACATGCACTCACACACACACACACACACACACACACACAAACCTCCTAGTAGTGGAAGCAAAGGGGGGGGGGTAGCCAAACATTCTGGCACAGAGGGCAACGGGGCAAAATGGAACACGGGCAGCGGGCCGCGGGTCTCCAATGTTAATACGCCTGCTAATGAGCCATTTTTTTCCCCCCTCAAAATGAAGACGTTATTAGATTAAGTACGACTATGTCAAATACAGAATGTGGGGGGGGGGGGGGCATTTCGTTTTGTTTTCACGAAGAGCCCAGATTTATTATCCCATTGATTACTCACCATTCACACCCTCGATGCGTTTTCATGCGTGTGTTCTCGCTCGTTAAAAAATTGGAACCCGCCTCCCCCCCCCCCCCCCCCCCCCCCCCCCGATCGCATTCGTCAACAAAAAGCGAGCGGAGAGAGAGAGAGAGAGAGAGAGAGAGAGAGAGTCGTGACTAAAAAAAAACAAAAAACCCTTTCTCTTCGAGTCGCGCTCTCTCCCTGCGGGGGTTTTTCATGTTATTGAAAAAAGGGAGTTTTTGGGGACTGATCAAAAATCCCAAACGCTCCCTTTTTGAATAATGTTTTATCGACCCAAATGATATGCGAAAGGCAAGTGAACTTGACAGAGATGCTTGGCTTGACTTAGCTCTAATAGTGATATTACTGGGATTAATTAGCCCATTTTCTGTTTTGCTGCTACTTTTCCCTCAGCGCCTACCAAGCCAACACACACTACACACACACACACACACATACACACGCTCCCCGCAGGTTTGCTTTATCCACTCCGCACATCTTTCTTGTCCCTGTGAAAAAACTGAAGGTTAGTAAAGGTCTGGGAGATTTTCAAAACTGGAGAAACCTGCATGCTAAGGGAGTGGTCAGTGGAGATATCAGACTCTGACCTCAACTCCAGCTGACATTACCATTACCAAAGGTCAGATATCACAGATAACTGTTTTTTTTTTTGTTTTTTTTTCGGAGCCACAAAAGGGCTAGACTACACACACTCCCCATGACAGAAGAAAAGGAGGTAAGAACTGCTGTTACCTGGACGCATCAGGGGAGTCAGTGGATTATCAGCTTCATTTAGAGGCGCTCTCCTCCCTCCCCGCTACTCTCTTTCTCTCTTTTACCGTCAGTCCCTCTCCTTACCCTCCCTTCACATCCTGTTCTCCCTCCGTGAAGGCAGGGCCCTCCTCCTGGCGTAGCGTGAGGCCTGGGAGGAATGGAAATGAAGACTGATTAATTCTACCTGGTGGCTGGAAGGGCCAATAGTCCTGGCACTGTCACGGGGGGGGGGGGGGGGGGTTTAGGAAGCAGAGAGGGAGAAGGGGAAGGAGGGGGGGAGATGCTTGTGTTGGGGTGCTTTCACACCAAGCGGTTGATTTGAACTCTGTAGGGTTTACTCCTATAGTTCGGCTTGTTTGCGCATCAAATAAACTTACCAAGACTGGGCTTGGGCGATATCCAAAATTTAATATCGCGATGCTGTCCCACCAAAATATCACGATATACGATATTATTGCCGCACGCCTCGGAAAATATCGCGATATCCACGAAATATTGTGATATCCGATATTATCGAATATCGGTTTAGGCTTAACCAAGACTGGCTGAAGATGCTAATCTCATTCTTCTTCCAAGAGAACTGTGATGCAGTTGGTTAAGAGTGAGAACATAATCCAAACCAACTACAGGACACAACCCCAAAATGCAAGGGTTTATGGGTATAAGAAGATGGATGTTGACAAAAAAAGAAAAAAAAAGCCTTTATTAGGAGTCTGGCAAGACCCATGGAAATACCATACTTGCGCAATTTTGCTCTTAGTGAAGGAGTACGCATTAGGGCTGGGCGATATGGTTGAAATCAGTATCATGATAATCATAAGGATTTTTCTCGATATCAATATATATCACGATATGGTTCATGTATGCAAAATCACGTTAAATAATCAAACTAATGTTCATCTCATTGAACCGAATGGTAATGTTAGGTGTGATGTCAAACGAAACAGAAATATTCAAATAATATTCCTACCATACCTCATTTTATGAGAGTTTTTTAAGTAAAATTTACTTGGCATCAATTTAGACAGCAGAAATGTGTGTCACGATATCAAAATATCTTCATATCATCACCGTATGATTCCACTGAAAGACGACAAACGATGATATCGAATTATCGCCCAGCCCTAGTACGCGTTCTTGCATTTTTCGGGAATAAGCTTAACCGCAGTAACATCATGTGGAGCACTCTGATTGTACTATTAAT
The DNA here is from genome assembly GCF_046629955.1 of Centroberyx affinis. NCBI lineage: Eukaryota > Metazoa > Chordata > Actinopteri > Beryciformes > Berycidae > Centroberyx > Centroberyx affinis. Next base: position 4,098 of record NW_027282856.1, read on the forward strand.
AGAGACCCGGTACACACTTTCATCACATTTCTTTAGATGTGTAGTAGGTTGCGTAGCATGTTGTTCTGTCGAAAAATGCACAGCGTTTCAGGTTCGACAAAAGGTGTCAATCCGTCACTCTGTCACCCGGGGCAGGTCCCAAAGGTGCCGCCTTCATGAAGATGATTTGATTCGGAAGTGACGGCGCGTGGGATCTTTTCTTTTTCGCACGCTGTGATAGGGCAACATCCAGATTCATACATCGCCGCGTCTTTCGCCAACGTGCCTTTCATTTGCTTTCTTCTAACGTCTCTGATCAAACCGGACCTCCTCTTCACGCGGCACGAAGTGTCAGCTCGCCCTCAGCTGACACTTTTTTGTTTTGCGTCTTCCATTCCCTTTGGCCCTTTGGCGGCCGACAAAAAAGGCATTTTAACAGGGCCCGGATGAATTATCCATAACTACGGCCGAATAAATCTTTAATCGCCGTAATGAACTTTAGAGTATGGATTCAAAAAGCCATTTAACTGATAAATGACCCGTGGAAGGCTCTGATACGAGGATAAATCAAAAAAGGGGCCGGGGTCTTCACTCGGTGTTTACCGAGGACCGGGTTGATTTGAATAATTGACTATAGGACAGCGACTCGGGACAAGTCTGCTGATAAGCAAGAAGAATAAGCTCTCGGTGTTTGAATCACAAAAACACTGAATCGATTCCCCCCCCCGCTCTGAATAAAAAAAAGCACTCCCGCCGAGGTACCTCAACGTCTCACGGGAACTTTCCTGTCTCTCTCTCTCTCACTCACTGTCTTGCTCCCTCTGTGTCTCTGTCTTTCTGCCTTGCCTATGGTGCAGTGATAAATACAAAGTGTGACTTGGCAGTATTCAACCCCCACACCCCACCCTCCGTCCCACACACACACACACACACACACACTCCCCGTTCACTTTGCTTAGCTTTCGAAAAACGCCAGCCTAAGGTCAAGCACTTTATCAACTTTTCTTTTTTTTTTGGGGTTAGCCAGACCCCCGCCAGCACATGTCACGTTTAATACCCCCAGCCATTAATTGCCAGTATTCGTCAATGCGCCTTCACCGCACACAAGAAAATATGAGACCCCCTTATTTATGTCTCTGTCAGCGTTTTCCGTGTGCGCGTACGTGCGTTTGGAACCTCGCTCATATTTCAAGCGGAACTGAGATTGTCTTTTTTTTTTTTTTCTTTTTTTTTTTTTTCTTACCTGTATATATTATGTTTGTCATTTTGATTTATAGGTTGACAAATGCGGCACGTAGCCACAGCTGGGCATACCTGCTCATGCGGTGAATGGGGGAACTGGCCAGTGGTCCTGGATCTGAGGCTGGATTAGTCGGGCTATTGTACACCCTTCGATTCTGCGGAATTGCAATATGCCAGCAAATGAGCCACAAAAATGTACAGGGGGGGGACTACATGGTTATTAGCACCAGTGGGGGGGGGGGGCGGTATTGGCCTATGCACACCGTCAGCTTTAGCAGGCTTTTGTTATAGATGTATTCACAGCAGCACCGCCCGTAGATTTATAATGCCGTGCAACAAATGTCAAGTCGCATAATGCTGACATTATTGTCCAATATGTAAAAGCATTAAATAGCTATTTGGCTGGCTGGTTTACCTGAAATAGCTTAATTGTTTCTGTAATGGATTCTGATTAGCTGTGAGCATGTCCTGAGCCACGCGCGAACAACAAAGTATGAAATATGAAGCGGCTTTCAAGAAACTAACATTTTTTGGCCCCCGCTCAGAAGCACTATCCATCACTATCAATTACTTTTTCTATAAAGATGAATTGCTTTCATAGGTTCCCCACAGAAGCTCCTCTGTTTTTTTTATGTAGTCTGAAGTCTGAAGCGTTGATGCACAGTCGGCGCACCAACCTCATCTGAGCTTTGCTCTGCGGAGCGTCGGTTTAAGATGAGATCACAAGGCCCCCGAAATTTCAAATGTAACGCTGCTCTCTGTTTGGCTTTTTTTCCCCCTGTGAACCAGTCGTTTTGGAGATTTCCCACCACTGGTCTGCAAGCGATCGGAGCACACTGCCTTTTTTTTGTTGTTGTTTTTTTGGCAAAACTCACCAAGCCGTGTAGAAGCCCTCACAAACACCCTCACCCTGTTCAATTAGAATCTTAAAACTTGGAGAGTCTATTTCAGTATGATGAGGGTTTTTTGTTTTGTTTTGTGCCTAATTCCCTGTGGGAATTTTAGTCTCCTCTTCGCACCTCAAAGGCATTCACATGAAATCATGTTTCTGTTGTCCTCCACAGATGGATCTGAAATTAGCTTCTTTTTTTCCCCACTTGATGCTCATTTGAACCCGTCTTTGTTTTAGTCACCGGTGCCACCCGCTATCAGTGCCATGCCCTTTTTTTTTTTTTTACTGGGGAGGGGCGCATTAGGTATTCAAAGTACACCGCTGTTTACTGACAAGGCGGCGCAACCTTCCCCGCGGGGGGCTGAAAGGTGCTCAGCTTTGACAATTACTCGGCTCAAAGTGACGGAGAACAACGACGACTAAGATGAAGCGGCGGCAATAACATTCGGTGGGGAACCCTGCTAAAACAGCGGTGCCAATTCCCTTTACTAAGGAGCTGTCATCTTGCCAAATGATGCGCGTCACTGGGTTTCACTTCTTCCCTTCTTTCTTTTTTTTTTTTTCCCCTTCCCTGCCACTGCTTTACAGAGTTGTTTATGCGTTTGAAAGCCTACTTATTGCAATCTTTGAACTCTTGCAGCAATCTTTTTTTTTTCCTTGGTGGAGATGTGTCTGACAGCTTGCTCCACACTTGGAGAAGTGTAATATTTTTGTGCGGAATAGGTATTCATGTGGAACACAATGTCAAGTTTGCTTTGGCTTCGCTGCGGCTGTCGTGGGGAATCTGGGGCGGCGGGAGATCCAGAGAGCTTCGTAGAACGCGCTGGTCTAGGGTCACAAGTCCAGATGAACGACTATGTCTGATGGAACGATGATGCAGAACTTATACACTGGGAAGCCTGAGCTGACTACCAGCAAGAAGCACCCAAATGGCTGACTAAGTCATAAATACTTGAACACTTGAAAATACCCCAATAGTTTCTTGATAACTGACCTCTTCAGTTGGTACAATGGACCAATTCTCGACATTTCGCTGTGGAAAAACCAAGGCCTCTGTGTGGAGTGTGCATCTCCTCCCCGTGTTCTTCTTGCTTTCCCCCACACAGTCCAAGGACATGCTTGGATTGGAGACTCCCAAATGCCCATAGGTGTGAATCGGAGTGTGAGCGTGATTGTCTATCTGCGTTGGCCCTGTGATGAACCGGCAATCTGTCCCAGGGTGTGTCTTTGCCTCGTATGTTTGGTCCAAAACAGAGCAGGGGCTGGAAAGTGAGTTTTGAACGCCAGAAATCTCACTTGGCCGAGTAATTGTTGAGTCATCGGTATTGATCAATAACCCTATGAAACCCTTGCACATATATTATAGTCATTTTTTGCTATGGGACAGCAAAAATAGTACCTTTTTACGCTTTTAGCAACCGAAGCACCTCCCCGAACGCTATTCGGTCAGTGACAGACGTGCATTTTCAAACGCACCGGTCGGCTTCAATGGCGCGAGGCGGGGTTCAATGGCTGTAGTGTGCATCGTTCTCCAAATATATGACTGTGAAACAGGCCACGGATCAGAAGTAATGGTAGCAACGTTACCCATCCCGGTGTCGAAATGCTGGTTCCGGTGCTGCTTCAATGCTTCGACTCTCCTGCCTGTCCCTGAGTATAAGTGCCATCGATGTGCATCAGTTGTCATAACCGGTGTATACAGGCCTTTATGCATGAGTTGATCATGTGATAAAATGTACCAGGCTCATGGGAAGCATGAAAACAGCTTAACTGAATAGCATTGCTATTTCCCTTGATGTAAGTGGTTGGTTAGCATACTCATTTCCGGCGTGTTAAAGGTTGAACACGTGCTCAATGTTGTATTTATTTAAGGACCTCGGTGTCCTATTCATTATGTCATTTCAGCAGCGGCAATATAGTTGAATGGAGTTTGCCTGAGCCCCGTTATTCATTCCCCTGGTCCTTTGTCACTGTGATTCTCTCAGACGCTATTGAATCGGATATTAGCGCAGGATACTACTTACGGATCCAATAAACATTTTGTACAAATTGGTCTCATTATATAAGATGGCTTTAGGTCTCCCAATCTGCTACACGTGGCCTTGTTAATTAAAAAAAAAACCTCCAAAAAAACAGTCTGAATGAGAACTAGCCTCTCTAGCCGTCCATTCAGTGGCTTCCCACCTCCTTATTATTCAGCCCATCTACACATAACAGCTACTTATAAAGCCATTGCTATCTCAGATGCTTTAGCATGTGATTGCGGCACCCAGGCTTCATCATAATGCAGCAACGCTAGCCTGCGGCGCAGCCAGCGATTACCTGTCCCCCGAGCAGCCTGGTTGGCCGGCTCCCTGACTGGCCGGCTTCCTGAGAGGCTGGCTGGCCGGCCGGCTGGCTGGCTGGCTGGCCGCCTGGCTGGCTGGCTGGTTGGAGGTGTATTAATAAGGCCACTCTCTTATTCTGTCTATCTGAGGCTGCCACGTCGGCTGCGCCTGGACGGTAATTCATAATTTATAGTCCTGCTTTGGAGGTGTGTACAAGGCGTACACATGGACATCCATCAATGTGTGTGGGCACAGGCACACACACACACACACACACACACACATGCACACATGCACACATGTACATTCCAATTGGCAGTCCACTGCCTTGTCCTGGCTTGATAAGGCTACTGTATAGAGCACACACATACCTGCAAACACACATGAACACATGCACACACACACACACACACACACACAGAGTTGCACATGCAGTACTTCTGCAGCTCCTGGGAGTCTGACATCCACTTCAACACACACACACACACACACACACACACACACACCCACACACAGAGCTCACTACATTCGACATGCTGCTGACATGGCTTTAGCTAAGATTAGTCAGGATTAGATTGGATCTGGTGCGGAATTGAACAAATAATTGAAACTAAATTCTGCTCCGAACAATTATGAGCTTTGGGCCTGCTCATTGAAGCGCAAAGCAACACTTTTGGAGTGGCTCTGTGGGCATTTTGTATAGACAAAATGCAGTAAGCCGTAGATGTGTCACACAAACATACCCTTAATCTCTGCTGGGATTCCGCCGACATGGAAGTTGATACTGATTGAAATAGCCAGTATTTTGTGCTGATATTCAAAAATCTTCAAATTTGAAGTATTCAGTGTTTTCACCAGAATGATGTTGGTTGGCAGCCTCTGAAACAGCAATTAGACCATCATGGTCCTTGGACCTTCATGCATATCTGTGTGGAATATGATCGAAATGTCTCATTAGAATCAGCTCAGGTGAAGGGCTTCCCACAGACAACCAGTGTAATAATGATCAATTCTAAAATATATATGTAATCAATCAAACTGCATCGTAGCTGTCATATCGGAGGTGGACCACGCTGTCCAGCCGATATATCAGTCTAACCTCAAGCTCTGCACACACACACACACACACAAATATGGGTAAAAAGAGGAGAGCAAAAAAAAGGGGAGAGGGGAAAGAAAAAAAACATAATCATGTGAATTTTGTGGAGATAAATGAGAATGTTTGTCGGCATGGCAACCCCTCGGGTCACGTGGCAGCAACAGTGAGATGGAGGTGCGGTGGGGGGTGGGGGTGGGGGGGGGGGGTGGGGGGTTGATTAGCTGCTGTGTCTGTCACAGTTAAATACACACCGCCCACACACACACACACACGTGCACACACACTCTTCTCCCCTGTCATGTTGCATGTTTGTGCATATAGTGTTGTATGTAGACCACACACACACACACACACATGCAGGGATTACTCATACAGTGCAAGTGCCTGAGAATCATAAGCTAGGGAAAGTGTCCAATATTATTGATGGGTATGATAAACACATACAGATGTGTGTGTGTGTGTGTGTGTGTGTGTGTGTGTGTGTGTGCATCAAAACTTCAAAAACTCTCAGACCTTTGCCCTCAGCCATCTTCCATCCTGTGAACAAGTGCACCTACCCGACGTATGGGCACACACACACACACACACACACACACACACACACACACACACACACACACACCCCCTCTCTCTCTCTCTCTCACACAAAGCCCAATTCCCCAGGCTTGCTCAATGGCCTGTGGTTGATGTGACACATCCTCAGCCCCTGCAGTGATGCCTAGAGAAGAGCCACAATGGTGGGAGTGACACACACACACACACACACACACCCACACCCACACACACACACACATTAAACATGGATCAGGTGACCTGTCCCTTGCAGACTTCAACCATGCTCGCTGGCCCTTGGATGATGAGTGGCAGGCAACTCCTCGCTCACTGTCTGTCTCCTCCACTCCCTCCCATCTTTCTCTTTCCCTTCCCAGTCCCTCCCTGTGCACTTTCTCTTCATGGTCATCAGCAGTTTATTCAACAATTCCAACAGCCTATGGGTTCGTTTTCTGTAAATAAGTTTGAAATGGTGGAACTAGATTTACTGCCATTTGAATAGTGTGCTACGTTAATGCTTTCAGGTCTTAACATCGTTCGAAGCAGATGAAATAATTCAACAATGATGCTATCTAGGCTTCTTCTGAATATGTAAATAACGCAATATAGTTTTTCTAACCTCGTATCCCCATCATTTTCCGATATTATCTACCATGCCTGTGACTTTTTGACCAGGTTCCGATATGTTTTTAATGTAGAGTTATTTTCCTTGGTGCTCCAGCGCCTACAAAACTTCCTAACCCTAACCCTTCCTAGAGAGAGTAGAGAGAGAAGGAATCTCCTAAAGTTCATATCCGTCTGCCCCTCAATACTTCATGTTCATTCAGTGTCAACATGTAGATCTAATTTCGTTTTTTATTTGTTAATAACCTATTCAACTTTTGTAAGAGGATTTAGAAAGTTATGTAGAAGATGGAGCCGTTATCTTCGATTCAAACAGGCGTACGTAATTAATCCAATCGAAAATACATTACATTCTGACAATTAAATGCAGCTTCAGTTCCTTGCTATTTTATTTGAGTTACTGAGCAGAACTAGGTAATGAAGATCATGAGTTGGCCCTGTATCCTTGTTCAAACATTTACAGCACTTTGCCATGGTAGTTTGACAAGATGTCATACAATTAGTTTATCTGTCAAAACTAAATGTGGACCTGGTTCACTTCCCTACACAGCAGCCACAAACGCTTCTGTTTAGAAACACAGTGTAACTCTGACTGGCAGCTAGACTCACAGTCACTACCATGCAAGGAGGTTAACCACACAGCACCATACAATACTGGGTAACACTTTACTATAAGAAAAGATCACACACAAAAAAATAAAAAATCACTAAGTTAAGGGTTAGTTAATGTTTAATAAGCATTAACTAACCCTTAATTAACAGTTAACTAATGTGTCTGGTAATCATTTACTAATGGTGTTCATGTTAACTAAGGTATTAATTTATACATTATTTAATAGTCATCTTTATAAACTATTACAAAATGAATAAATGAATACCTTAGTTAACATGAACACCATTAGTAAATTACACATTATTTAACTGTTAATTAAGGGTTATTTAATTGCTTATTAAGCATTAACTAACCCTTATTAAGCATTAACTAACCCTTAACTTAGTGACCCTTATTGTAAAGTGTAACCCAATACTGTCATGAAACTGAATTGGAAATTGCGTACTGGGCAAGTTATTTAAAATCGTTTAGTTAAAAAAATTAAAAGAACAGAAAGTTAATTCACAACGAAATACAAAAGTGATCGCCAGACAGACCTGTGGAATACATGTCAAGTAGGCTAAAAACAAGGCTAATAGTTAGCTTGCTGTCTACATCTCCATGTGATGAAGTTTTAGCATGAACAGTTTTAGAGGACTGTCTTTTACAATGGCTGTCTATGGGAAAAAATGCTTTTTTGTGCCACAGGTGAATTTTAGGCTGCAGTACCACCGTTGACCACCATGTCAAATTGGCAGCAAGGCTGAGACCTGACGCCTGGGGGCTGGTACTAGCCTATAGCTATGTAGGTATGCTAGTTAGCTAGCCTGCTGACCTTCCAACATCATGAATGCCATGGTCATGAAGGAATGAAATAAATAAGTCATTGCCATTTATATTTATTACTTATATTTTGACCTGAGTTCGTTCTTTACCATTCCGGTTTGCAAGTAAGCTAACTTGCGAGTTCACTATCTTTCAAGACACCAAGTTCACATTAGTTGTACTAGCCTATAGCTATGTAGGCAAGCTAGTTAGCTAGCCTGCTGACCTTCCAACATCATGCATGCCATGGTCATGAAGGAGTAAAATAAACAAGTCATTGCCATTTACTGGTATTTTTTGCAGTCGTATGTTTGTATTTGACATTGCAGATGAAGATATCATTTTTCTGTGCTACTTTTTCAAAGTAACTTTACTCCAAACAACTATATTTCTCTTGAGGGTGGCGTTGCTGCAGTTCAACTTCTTTCAGTGAGAGCTAACTGGTAGATGTAAAACTAAACCTTCAAAAGGAGCTTCTCCAATACTGTACTTTAATATCTACAGCAATGGCCAGGGGGAATGGTTGCAGGGGTAAGGGAGGCTTGCATGCAAACACATTCACACCCACAAAGCTACCCAGTAATAGAGTTATGCTGATATATCAGGCCGAGCTTGGGGTTTTATTAAAAAACATAACGGATAAGGGGTTCCAGTCTGTACAAGTGTTGTTGTTCTCAAATTATGCTTCAAGGGTGTTTTCAGACTTATAGCTTGTTTGCTTTGGGCCAAATCAGACCTGTTACTTTGTTGCGTTTACGCACTGGATCGCTTATGTTTCACACGGCAAAATTACACGTGAAGTATAATATATCGACAAAAGCCACATGGGAGCAGTCAGTCAGAAATCTGGGACAGGAAAGGGCTTTCTTCTTGGGAAAACGAGCATATTAGAGCATAAGCTGCATTTGTGGATCGTCCTATTGGTGTTTCACCCATGATGCACAGCGCTTAGTTGGATGGGGTCATGGTCGGATCATGTTCTTCCTCCGAATGAAGCTCCGGGATTGGTTTGGAAGTATACAGAGAATCTTCCCTATTAGCAAGGCCTCGGTCCAGTTGAGTGTTCTCAAACCAAACTAAGTTAAAGGGAAAGTTCAGCCATTTTATAAGCCTACCCTATTAATCACTAATCAAGCCCCCTCTTAGAATGTGCCAAAAGTTTTTATTTTTTTTTTGTTGTTAGAGCTTGTGCTTCTATGAAATCGGCAACCACCTCCTATTATCATTTGTTAGCAACACTAAAAATCACTGGGGTATAAAACCATACCTCTTAAAATCACTTGCAAGCCATTCCATATTCTTCCACAGCTGTAGTAATAGTACAAGAACTTACTCAAATCACTTGAATGGGATTTTGAAAGCAATGGTTTCATACCCCATTGACTTGCACTAGCATTGCTAACAAATGCTAACAGGAGACTGGTGCTGATTTCTCAGAAACAAAAACTCTGACGTAAAAATGTTTTGAATGTAAGGCATAATAGTGGACATGGTTAGCGATAAATAGGACAGGCCTCTTAAATCATTGAAACTTCCCTTTAATCCACTCAAGTTAGATGTGAAAACACTTTAAGTTACCTGTCCTTTGAAAAGTCCCATTTGTTTTGGTTTTGTTTAATACTGACAAATTTGAATGTGTCACGTTTTTGGGCAACGGTGGATATCTCATTATAGAAAGAAACTGTTCACATGGACGTCCACCTTTTAAAAAACCCCACAAAGAGACAAGAATCTTCTGCTGCCCCTATTACAAAGAGTGACGCATTTTGCAAATGAAACAAACAGCCCAGCCGCTCACCAAAGAACTGCTTGATAGACAGTAAACATCCTGAATGGAAAGTTATGGAAAAAGGAGCCCAAATTGCCAGGGTGTTATGGACCAGAGAAGCAGAGTGTGTTTTTTTTCCATCCCATTTGTTTACTGTTAATGCCTCTGGTCCTTCCTAAATAGACATATCCTTGTACCGTGGTCCTTTTGAAAAATGACTCTATTATCAGATAGCAGAGCCGCCAAAATAGCCTTTGGTGGAGTGAAACCCCTGATTTATCATCAGCCAATTATAGCATTCTGAAAGTGCAGCGTCTCTTTCATCTCTTCTGCCGAAATTCGCGTTTGATCGATATGGATTTTTTTTGAAGGCCTATAACGATATTTATTCGATTGAGGCTGCAAATAGCGGATATTTTTACGCTGTATTCGATATCTTTAAATTTGACCATTTTCATCCAAAAAAAAAAAAAAAAATCACAAAAAATGATTCAGTGTTTCCCTAGAATTGTATTCTTCTCAGGGTGGAAATCTTCTGAAACAGCATTTAGAGCAGGGAGCACTAAGCTACAAAGAAATGCAATAATCATAAATAATAATAATAATAAAGCATATTCATGCATACTTGATGTGGATTCCGATCAAAATGTCTCATGAGAATGAATTCAGGTTAAAGGCTTCCCACAGACAACCAGTGTAGGATCGATCAATTCTACAGTAAATGGTATATAATCAACAAACTGCATCATATCTATATATATCATATGGGATAGATATTACTTTTGACCCTGTTTAATGACAAACCGATACATTTGTCTAACCCTAGTTGAAATTATGAATATGGCTTTACAATGGCATCCTATCAGCAGAATCTCACTTCAGCTGTTGCACGTTTTCCCCCCCCAGTCAAGTCGACTAATGTAACACCCAGGCCGTAGAGAGCAGTGACAGCAGCTGCATTATGCCAGATTTTCATATTAAAAAAAAAAAATCCAGCCTAAATAACTGGAAGTGGAGCCGCTACAGAGAGGAGAGCGTCCCGTCCCCGACTAATTGAGACGCCGTAATTGAGATTCCGCTTATTTACCCAAATTCCGGTTCTGGACGCCGGTGGGAAATCTTCTCCGCCCCACAAGAAGCGAGGAGCGGAGAGTGGGAAACGCCCGATTTATGAGTATTTTTTTCAAAGTTACATCAAAAGGAAGACATTTCCGCTTAAATGTCAGATCTTCTGCCTCTCGCATCCCCTCTGGTACCACAGAGCGGCCCGGGCTGGTAAACACGCGGTTTTCCGGGTATCAGAGGTCCTCGGAGGTTCTAACAGTTGCTCTGTGTATTGCGATGTGTAAAAAAAATTGCATATATGTTTTTTATTGGAGGCCGGTATCGTACAAATGTCAAGTAGAAAGTACAAATCTGTGTTCCAAAATTGTTTTTTTTTCACTCCTTTTTTGGTGTGTTAGAACAGAGAACTAGAACAACACCTTTCTCCACCCCCCCCCCCCCCCCCCCACCCATCCCAAACGCCCAGAAAGAGACAAAAAAAGAAAACATACACATACAGAAAACGAAATAAAATAAATAAAACACATACACAAAAAGGGGAAAAAACTAAATAAAATAGGGAGGGAAGTACAAAAAAAAGGATAGACAACAACTTTAACAACTTTTTCATTTTTTTGTAGTTTTTTTATTTTATTTATTTATTAATTTTTTTCCCAGTTCAGTAAACATTATTGGCATGAGTCCAATGCATGTGTCCATATTGCCAAAGCAGGAATTCAATCATTATTATCATTATTATTATTAATATATTTTTATATTTTCTGCTCTAAATGCTGTTTCAGAAGATTTCCACCCTGACAAGAATACAATTCTAGGGAAACACTGAATCATTGTCATTTTAGTTCAACTGAGCCCTAGACTTGGACACAATACATCTCTATCATCTTTACATGAATTATTGCTGGATAAACATGCTAATTTAAATATTTCTTAGTTATTAGTAGTATTATTAGTTTATTCGCATGACAATAGGTCAGCAATAGTGTTCAAACAGTGGTGCACATAGTCATTAACTTTCTCTCTTACCTGTCAGCATGAGTGCTTAAGAGTGGGTGTTTGAATGTGTTTGTGTGTGTGTGTGTGTGTGTGTGTGTGTGTGTGTGTGTGTGTGTGTGTGTGTGTGTGTTGCATGCTTACCTGTCACCTCCCTCTCTTAATTGGACTGGTGTGTGGGCTTAGGGATGGTTACTGTTCATAATACAAAATTTCACAATTCATAATACATAGGAAGACACATATGTAGGCTCACACACGCACGCACACACGCACACACACACACACACACACACACACACACACACACACACACGCACACACACACGCACAGAGTTCCCTGTGAGTCACGGTTGCTAAGGCAGAGGAGTGTTGCTGCTTTTCTCCATTTATCTCTATTTTTGTTCTGTCATCACACACACACACACACACGCACGCACACACACACACACACACACACACCCTCCTTTGCATTCACATACCCTCTCCTCCTCACTCCTCCTTCAGCACCGCTTCAAAATCCCCCTTTTATTCTTGTGCCGTTCTTTCGTTCTCATCTCTCCTCTCTCTCCCCTTTCTTCTCTCTCTCTCACTTCTATCCTCGACGTGTCTTGAACTTTCCTCCCCCTTATATTCTAATTCAACCTCACACCTCCTCCTCCACCACCTCTCTCTCTCTCTCTCTCTCTCTCTCTCTCTCTCTCTCTCTATGTCTATATCTATCTCTCTCCACCGGGGAACGTCAGGTCTCCTCCTCCTTCCCAGCAGGATTCTCATTGGGAGGGCTCCAACCCCGGCAGCCCCTGCTGCAAAAACACTCACTGCTTTTCTGTGTGTGTGTGTGTGTGTGTGTGTGTGTGTGTATATATGTATATATCCACGAGTGTGTGTGTGTGTGTGTGTGTGTCTTTGCATACCTGCCTTCCCTCTGTTTGCTGGACGCCTGCCTCGGTCTGCAGGTACACTTCTCTGAAGCCACCCTGGCCATTCATCTCTCTCTCCCTCTCTCTCTCTCTCTCTCTCTGTGTGTCCTCTGTATGTCTCTCTCTCTCATCTTCCCCCAGATTAAAGGCTCCTCTCTCTTCCAGAAACCTGCCAGCCTACAGCCTGTTGATAGGCTTGGAACAGGGTCACAGCACTGATCTTGTCCAAGAGGCTGCCTTTGAAGAGAGCTGGGACACTTACATAGGAAACCCACACACACACACACACACACACACACACACCAACACACACCAGCCATCCCTCTCCCTCTTCCCCTCTCTGTAGCCGTGATGAACTGGCCGGGGCCCCGACTCTCTCTCTCTCTCTCGCTCTCTTCTAATGCCTTTTGTATTAATGAAGTTGGCTAATACAGAGGCATGGATCCTAGAAATGAGAAATGGAGTCCGGGGGACGCTTTTCAGCCAATCGGTAGCAAGCGCAACCCTTCCAGCTTCCATCCATTCTGGAAGTTAATCAACTCGTCTTTGTTGCCGGAGCAAAGGTTCACGACTGGAGCGGAGAGCGGTCTAGAGAGGACGGAGAGTGCAGTCGGGAGTATATAACTCTACACTTGTTGTCATGATCTTAAGAGAGAGTACGCTGTCTCATGCAGAGACTTGGGACTTGAGCGAAGTTGACCTGGTCACACACCAAGTCAACTTCGCTCAAGTCCCAAGTCAGTCTCAAGTCCTGAGGCACAAGTCTCCAGTTGAGTCCCAAGTCTTAATGTAGATTACCAAGTCACATCCAAGTCAAGTCCATGTCATTAATGTCAAGTCTCAAGTCTATATGTAGAACATCAATTCAAGTCCAAGTCATTAATGTCAAGTCTGAAATCTAAATGTAGAACAGCAAGTCAAGTCAGGACAAATCAAGAGTCCAGTATCAATTTAATATCTTAAAGAAAACTAAATATCTAGGACTTTACAATGCAATATGGTTTTAATAGGATAAAAACTTGGTAAGAGCATCATGAGTTTGATTTCTAGAATCAGTTTCAACTTCAATAAATTCAATCATTCCATACAAATTCAGAAAACAGAATTTAAATTCAGTCGTCTGCTGGAACAAATCTCATCACTTTCAATCTAAGTCATTTACACAAACATAAGATCTCAAGTCAAGACTTTAGAAACCTTTTCAAGTCATCAAAGTACAAGTCAGAGTCAAGTCCCAAGTCACCAGAACCCGAGTCAAGTCAAGTCTCAAGTCCAAGTCATGTGACTCGAGTCCCCACCTCTGGTCTCATGTGACCTCTGCCGGAGCTGCACATCCATTTCGAGGCGTTTCTAAACTCTGAAATTCCGAACTTTTCCCCACTTTTTCTGTCCCACTTCACTTTCTCCTCAAAGTTTTTCAGAGCACCTTGGAAACTTGTGGAGCGGTGGTCGGCGCCACGGCGCCCGCCACATTATCCGCCGATAATTAATTTGAGGAAGTGTGAAGTGTGTCACGCTAAAAGCAGGGTGCCTTTTGATATGCATGAGGTGTCGTCCCCCTTTTTTTTTTTTTTCTTCTTTAAACGTCCCCTCCGGTGTCTGCGTGACAAAACGCAATTCTGTTCAATCTCGGGCCTCCCGCAGATCCTAACTGGAGACTCATCACTCTTTTCCGGTGTGTGCTCGGAAGATTGGGGGGGTTTTAGCCCAGTGTGCGGTGCCATTTGTGTGTCAAGGTGAGGGATTGCAGTCTGGCAGGGGGTTCTTCTTCGCCAGGGCCAAGCCTGGCTGACCACTAATGTCCTACTTAGCCTCTGATTGGCCATCCAGGACCATGTGCACGGATAGGGCTCAATGGGGGGGGGGGGGGGGGGTCGCCTGTTTGTCCCTACCATACTTCAAGTGCCTCTCTGGAGCATAAGTGTTAAGAACACAGCAAAAATTGTCATCTTAATAAGTCATTTAGTCTGTTATTGAGTCCTGAAATCGTAATGTTCTTAAAATAAGTGAAACAATCTGCCAGTGGGAAGAGATCATTTCACTTGTTTCCAATGCAAATCAACTTGTTTCAAGGATTTTGTGTCATTTTCTTGACAGTAGTGCAGTGATCGGCCTTATTCTGGCAATATTAAACTTATTGAAACTGCATTGGAAACAAATTGAGTTATCTCTCCTCACTGGCAGAATGCTTCTCTTGGTTTAAGAAAAATAAGATCTGAATGCTAAATATGAGACTAAATGACTTGTTAAGATTATTTTTTTTCTGATGGGATCAAACTGATGAAACTAGAAGCAAAACTCATCTCTCGAAAATACTGAATTTTTGGTGTGTATTTGCAATCTTTTGTCCAAAGACCAGTTCAGTGTGTTTCTGGTTCCATCTGCTTCACTGTCTTCCACACAGGGTTTCCCACATTCAAATGGGAGTAAGGCATTTTTTTAAAAACCAATTTAAAACCCAGGTTTCACCAGAAGGAAGTGGAGATTAGGAAGGTGGAAGGTGGCACAAGGTGTGACAAGGAAGGTGACAGAGAGAGAGGAGAATGGGTGCAGGGAGCAGGTAGCGCTTTCCCACTTTATGCTCACTGCAGGGTGCATCGCACTGGAGATATGTATGTGGTGTTTCATATGGAGGTGTTTGTTTCTGATAGAGCTGGAATGAGCAAATCTGGGTTGAGAAATTACTTTAAACCAGAGGTGGAGACTCAAGTCTGGCTCGAGTCACAATTTTAACTGCTTGAGAGTTGACTTGATGCATGAAGAGAAGACTTGAGACTTGACTTGACTTGAATTTATGATAGTATGATTGATATTAGACTCATGATTTGTTCTGACTTGACTTGGTAATCTACATTTAGACTTGAGACTTGACATTAATGACATGGACTTGACTCGGTGTTCTACATTTAGACTTGAGACTTGACATTAATGACATGGACTTGACTTGGACATAACTTGGTGTTCTACATTTAGACTTGAGACTTGACAATGACATGGACTTGACTTGGACTTGACTTGGTGTTCTACATTTAGACTTAAGACTTGACATTAATGACATGGACTTGACTTGGACTTAACTTGGTGTTCTACATTTAGACTTGAGACTTGACTTGGACTTGACTTGGTAATCTACATTTAGACTTGAGACTTGACATTAATGACATGAACTTGACTTGGACTCAACTTGGTGTTCTACAATTAGACTTGAGACTTGACATTAATGACATGGACTTGACTGGGTAATCTTCATTTAGACTTGAGACTTGACTTGGTAATCTACATTTAGACTTGAGACTTGACTTGAGACTTGTGCCTCAAGACTTGAGACTGACCGGGGACTCGAGCAAAGTTGACTTGGTCACACTTCTGGTTTAAACATAGTTTTGAGTCATTTCAAAATCGGGTTAGGCAGATATATTGGCTTTTCAGTATATCAGGCTGATGTCGGCTTCTTAGTAAAAATCAGTGGGCTACCTCTGATATAATGGTTCCTCCCTGACCACAGCTAGTGAATATGTTTTTTATTATTGTTTTTATATCAGGTGTCTGACCGGAGAAATGGTTCCAGCGTGGTGTGGGAGGATTTTACTCAACAGCTTCAGGGGGTGTTAGTCTCTAAAACCTGCAATGAAACCTTCCTGTTTCATTTTCTGCTTTCAGAGGGATTCAGAGTTTCAGATTATTGTTATGTTTTTTTGGCATGAAAATGGCCAAATCCAAACACTGAATATCAGCACAAAAATATCAGCTAATGATGTATCCAAACCCCGCAACCACGGAAGTTTGGACAAGACAAAAAAAAAAAGACAAGTGTCTCTTTGTAGCCAAAAGCTTGAGCTGATGTATGTCTTCCGTATTGACAGATTATAGAAGCTTGCAACCAGAAATAACCCCATTTTGCCTCCGACTGTGCAATAATTAAGACGTTTCACTCATCGCCATTTCCTTTGCTCCCGTCGAGGCGGGCGGAGAGCATTGTTTATGAATAACAGCAAATCCTTCCATCGCAGATTTACTGACAATAATACTCAAATATTGTTTGTTGCGAGTCGACTGCGGAGGCAGCAGTAGCATCAAATTAAATATTGATGCTCGGCCTTTCTTTGATATTCCGGGAGAAATGAGAAACTGTGAAGAAAGTCTTTTGTTGCTGCCAAAATAAGGCTTTTGGTGCTCGGTTTTTAGGAAAGCTGCACCTGTAATTAGTTGACCTGCTTTGGAGGCCCTGAGGCCTGAGGGAATTTAGCAGGATTTTAAATCTTTGTGCTTTCTAGATGCTGAAATCGAGGACAGGAGGAAGGGAAAAACAAACACAAATCATCCAAGAACAAAGACTTTAAATCTCTCACAGCACATTTTAAACCGCTGAAGTCCCACGCGGAGATGAAGTCA
Source organism: Centroberyx affinis (assembly GCF_046629955.1). NCBI lineage: Eukaryota > Metazoa > Chordata > Actinopteri > Beryciformes > Berycidae > Centroberyx > Centroberyx affinis. The sequence continues at coordinate 21,371 of NW_027282856.1, forward strand.
GTTTCCCCAAACCTTATCAGTAGTTGTGGGCTTTTTGTGTGTGTGTGTGTGTGTGAGTGTGTGCGTGCACAAGTGTGTCCACCTATGCAATGTGTAAATGCCCTTGACAGCAAAGGCTGCTTAGGAATGCTGAACAGCGAAGCTTGTTACCCACCATTCTCTCACAGCAATCATTTCATGATTGCCAGTGATAGGACACAACTCACACACGCACGGGTTGGGTGTGTGTGGGTGGAATCTAGGCAGAAAAAAAGAAACGAGGCGATAGAAGGATGAAGCCTTCCCAATAACAGAAGTGCTATGTGCCCTTATGCGCTTAATTTGTAGACACGATTTACGAGTTGATATGCAAGGATATATTTTGCTCTGTATTTCTCTTTATTTCTTACGCAGCCCTGAAAAACCCTTTCGACCGCCTTGGAGTCCATTACCTGAATTTAAAAAGTCCTTGAATACGATTAAACACGCACAACTTTAAATCTCAAATTCTGATTCGGAGGTCTTCTTGGGCAAATCAGTCCAATCAGATACGTACTTGTAATTTTCGCATTCATCTCGGCGGTGGAAATTGCTCTCACTGTATATTTCATTCTAACTGGCGTTCGAAAAAATATCTTCAAACATCTCAGGGTCAACTCGCCCGCACCCTGCTATCTATCTTGAATGGGTTTTTTTTTTTTTTTTTTTTATGATACGTGCTCATTTACACGTGTAAGGCAAATTCCCTCGGGGGCAATAAAGGGTTTTTCAGCTCAATAGCGATCCAGCTCAGTCCGAATCCATGTCGAGCACGGCACAGCGCCCTGCCTCGGCGGCTAACAAGACCCTTCAGACCTCCGCCTTTCCTCCGATCTATAGCGAAAATGTCTGCGGCTCAGCAGTAGTCGAGAGCACCGGCCGGTTTTTCCCGGTGCAGCGGAGAATGTCATGGCTTTATACGCCCGCTGTTGAGGGGCCGGGCCGGCGCAGTCGGCGGCACCATAAATGTCACTCTATCTTTGATGGGCCCTCCTGTGGATCGATGCCAATATGTAGCATACCTCTCTCCGCTCCCCGCCCAACCCCCCTATCTATCCATCCATTCACTCATTCAACCGTCCATCCATCCGTCTGCCCCTCCTCCTCCTTTTCCCCTCACCCTTTGTCCATTTATATCCATTCTCCGATGCCTTTCGTCTTCCCTTCGTCTTCTCCTCTCCCCGTCGGTCATGTCCGTGGGGCTGTGGCTCCATTCGGTGCGCTTGCGAGAACGTTTAGAAAGGAATCAAAATGTCACTCTTTTTGACCAATGCAGTCTAGGCGTTCTTACCGTTGATTTCTTTAGTCCTGTGCATCCACAGCAATCTCGGAACCCGTCGTCTATCGGTCTGGCGACGATTAGACTCTGGGGGGTGACGGCCAATATTTCGGGGTTTCCGGTGTAGCCAGAGGACATCCGGGCCAAGACTTCCTCTTCCGTGCGTCGGTCATTGTTTACAGTCCGATTAGGAACTTGAGACGCGAGAATGGAGTCGGAGTTGAGAGACGACGTCTCATATGCAGATATCTGTTTATAGAGATTAGCTGAAAAGTCGTCTGGACCTAAAACGCCTACAAAAAGTATCGATGTTTGCGTATTGTGTGGAGAAATGTTTGACTCTAATCGGAGATAATGGATTGCCTATGGAGAGCCATCTGCATATTCGTTGCAACCCTAGATGTATCAAAATCTCATGTCTTGAGTGACAATTAAAGGGGTGCTGTCCTATCTCCTATGTCAGTGGTTCTCAACGTGGGGTCCGGGGACCACCAGGGGTCCTCGAGGGGTTCCCAGCAAATTTCTGAGTTGTTAAACTTCAGCATTATTTCATTTACAAGAAGTTAACACAATTAGAGAATGTAGAAGAATGACTGTTTTGATCATAGTTTCACTGTTATCTCTCTACCTGCAATGAAGATAGTCATGGAATTGTGGACAATATAATATCTAACAATAAAGACAATCTCAGATTTGGGTTCAAGAGACAAAATCTCATCAAATGGGGGTCCGTGGCCCTAATGTGGACTAAATTAGGGGTCTTGAGAATCACTGTCCTATGTCTTACCTTTCACAGCACAGGAATCGCTCTGCCTTCCAGATCAGTGCAAGTCCTTGTTCTCTCCGCTGCTGTTGTGGTAAAACTCCACAACTGTAATTTTAGTTTCTCTTTCTTCGACTTGAATGACAATTTGCATGGCCATTTACGAGTTGAGTGGGTTTCATGACCCTTGGGCCCTCGAAACCTGTTAAAACCTCATTATATAGCTGAGGAAATATGCATTCCTAATGAGGAAATAAGCATTCTGTCATTAATTCCTGTAAAACGTACTTTTTGCAGATGCCTGGTTTTTGTTCAGAACGTTTGAAACCATGCTAATGGATGACTGTGTCAAAGATAAAGCCCACCCGTTTATCCAGCTTCTTTTTTCTGCTTTAACTTACATTCTTTTTTTTTTCTCTTTTAGTCATTCAGCAATGTGTTTTTTTTTTCCACAACAGCAAGAAAATTGCCACCACTGCTACTGAAAATGTTCAATTAAAAAGCATTTTACATTCCGCCCCCTCAAAACAGGACTAATAGTAGAGTCAGACATAAAAATGAAGAACCTCGATGAGGTTTAATGACATTTGTTTTAGTGCTGGAACCTCTTCTAGAATCAAAGTTGAGACAGAATCAAACACCAAAATCTACCCCAACTACCCCAGCGAGGGACACACTGATGTTTTATTTAGAGCTACAAATTTTATATAGCACTAAATAGGCCTATGGGAAATAAGTATAAGCTGCCAACGTGTGTGTGTGACCAAGAATATGTACCATTCACAGGATTTACCGCCGTCTACCATAAGTGCATTCGAAATTTTCAACTCCGCTTCGCTCGCCAATTAGTTCCAGCGCGGAAAAGCAGACAGACAGGGGCTCTGGGCAGGGTGACCTCTCAGCGTGACTCTTGCGAGGCTGCACGTCTTTGTTTTGTGCTATCCGAAGCACAAAAAAAAAAAAAGCACGGGACGAGTAGTGGAGGGAGGAAAAAAAGAAGGCTACAGTGTACCAGAATAGACCCACCACTGGCACAAAATCAATGCCTTCCAACACTTTATCACAGAAGCCACTCTGACGCAAATGCTAAGTAAGCACTCCGAGACTCGGAGGCCAGTTGAATAGTTGAACAGTTGAATAGGTGCCTGGAAAGGCGTGGGCGGCGTATGAAAGGCGTTGTCATATCAGGCCGCGCAACGGACGTCTGGACGGCGGCGCATTACAGTGGCATTTACTTGAAAGAGCACCCATACCGCCGGGCTTATTGTCTGAGGAACTTGGCCCCTGTGAAAGCCCGGTGCTTAGAAAAAGCTAATCCTGTGGAGATGAAGAAGCGAGGAGGTTCTTAGGAGATGTCTATCAGGCTGACTGAATGACGGAATATTTGTACTGTTTTAGGGCTGAGAGTATTAGGAAATTAACTTTTTAGATTAGATTAGATTCTTTAATGACCGCACAGCCAGGCTGGTGGGATTTGTTTTCAATACATTAAGCAAGGTTCCAACATAAAAACATAAAAACATCAGTACAACATACAATCAGTACAATATACAGTACAGGACCCACATCACAGTACAGTAAACATAACATATATTGCACGTTTCATGGCCATAGTAATAGATCACAGATAAGTAATAGATAACTGAATATGAGACAAAACATCATAGACACAGCATAGACATAATGGAATTTAGACCTTCAATAAGCATTATTATTCAGAGCTTATATCCAACCTTGAAACTACTGTGTGCTATGTGGAGATTTCATTGAGACATAATGATATAAACCAACATCCACACAGCAGCCAGCTGTGTTGCTGTTTTCACCTCTTTTCTAAAGCTTGTTGTCACATTCCGCTCTGGAACAAAGCTCCTCCCGCTCCATTCAGTAGCTTTTCATTTTTTTGAAAACTAGCTTGGCTCCTCCATCGCTGTTTGAAAGCGGCGCTCACCCCCTCCAATTCCTGAAAAGAATTCTTGTAACGGTGGAATCGATAAAGCGAGCGCGTGAACTTAAAGTTAAAGTAGTAAACTTGCTACCTGGCTCTTTGTGGGACATGTAACCTTCAGCAGGAGAAAGATCTGGCAAAGTGAGGTAGCCGGCGACACTTCTCCGTAAGTACGTTAAGCTTAGCTATTAACCTTCATGCACGGTTTGTCCTTAGGGGGCTTTGCTGTGCTTTATTTACAAATGTGTTGCTGTTTCTGTGACCCTCTAGTGGTCGGAAAATCGCATACTGCAGCTTTAAGGTGAATGCAATCACTTTGGAGAAGTGGATTTATTATTTTGTGATTATGAATCATTTTAAAAACCCTTTAAAATTGTGATGTACAGTATGTGATATCAGCATTCATGTCCGTTCTGTGTACAATCACAACTGTAAGAAAGTTCATTGCTCATGATGCATCAATCTGGGGCTGAGAGATAAGGGGGAGAAACCACTGAATTACAACAGCTCTTTTAAATGATTATACCAATAGAAGGGGTCTGGTCTGGTGGAGGAGACTGTTGCTCTCGACCTATTTTTCTGAAAAATGGCAAACACTTCACACTTCTCAGAGAAGGCTTCAGTAGTGGAACCGTTGCAGGATGTTGGAGCAGAATCCACTGCAGCACTCTGTGAAATGGGTGAGTTGTTAGATATTAGGTCAGTAAGTAAGGATGGAGTAGAGCGGTGCTGGATGGGGTGAACAGCCCAGCTGCTCCAGGTACAGCAGTAATCTTGACACTGTCTAGAATCTTAGAAGTTTCTTTGAGAATTTTGTTTAAAGGGGGGGGGGGGGGGTTATCCTAGGATGTGGCAATTCTTAGTATTTATGGTGATTTTGGTACTTGGAGGTGTGAAGTAATCACAGTAAAAAAATTGACTGAAATCGACCAATCAGTGCTAAGAGGAGGGCGGGCCTTCCAGAATGGCCAGCCAATCTGAGCAGTAGCTCATTAGCATAAGAAGCTGCTTATGTAAAACAACCTATTTTCTTGTAGATGGGAAACAAACACTGGGAAGTGAATAAAGCTAAACTAAACTAAACGATTTTTACTGAAAAAAACTTAACAGATGTATTTTATAGACACCAGGTAATTATATAAAATTGCTGGAAAAGCAAATGATACCCCTCCTTTAAAGCTAGCACCAGTAGAATTTGAAAGTTGATGACTTTGGCGGTCCATCTTATGTCACTGCTTCAAAGACAACTCACCCCTTGTCACAACTAGTTACAACTAGTTTGAGCTGGCAAAGAGGTTTTATGCATAACAAGTTTGGAATTTATTAAATTTGGGCAATGCTAATGAAACATTTTAGCTAACAGGCTACTATGATACTGAAAGACAGCTAACCTAGCGTAGCACCTGTACTTGCCTGTAGGGCTGTTCAATAATTCAATATTATTGTTTATCCTCTTTCAGTTGAATCATATCGTGATGATATGAAGATATTTTAATATCGTGACACACATTTCTGCTGTCTAAATTGATGATGACAAGCAAATTTTACTTAAAAACTCTCATAAAATGAGGTATGGTAGGAATATTATTTAAATATTTCTGTTTTGTTTGACATCACACCTAACATTACCATTCGGTTCAATGAGATGAACATTCATTTGATTATTTAACGTGATTTTGCATACATGAACCATATCGTGATATATACTGATATCGAGAAAAATCCTTATGATTATCATGATATTGATTTCAACCATATCGCCCAGCCCTACTTGCCTGTGTATTTGTTTCCGCGCAAACAAACACAGTTCAAAAGTTCAGGAGTTCAAGTCAAAGTGAGTTCTCTTTCTGTTGTGGTTGAGGCTCTATCTTTGCGCCGTAAGTCAATCCTGCATATTTCATGCCAAAACGTACCGTGGGAGAAATAAATAACACATACAAAGCAACACACAGAATTAACCAGTTTTCACCGCAGTTGTCTCTAGCCATTATACTTTGATATCAATATTAATTTGAGAATGATATATTGAGTTAAATATTCTACACATAGGGGTTTGAAGTTTCTTTCCACTTCTCTTGAATGTAACATGGCATCACTTTGTTCCATTTTTTTTGCTTTGGAACCCTTTTTGAGCAGCATGGTCTCGCAACAAGAGTTTCATTTCTCAGGCTTGATTTTGCCGCCTGTGAGCAGCTGCAGCAGGATCAACAGGGCCAAATCTAGGAAAAGAAACTAGATGGAGGAAGGAGACAATCATCGGGGGGGGGGGGGATAAGATTTCCTCTTGAAAATCTGCTCTCCTCTTTCAGCGGCGCCATTATCTAGAATGCATAGAGGGGGATCTCGTGAGACCGGGCCAAGACCGCTGGAGCGTGACCAGAGGTGGAGGAAACAATACCGGCTGTTGTTTCTCTTCGCGGCGGCGGGGGGGGTATCTCTTATCGCGCCCGCCATCCTATGATTCGTTTTCTCGCATATCTTTCAAAAGCTTCGCCAGAAGAAAACACCGATGACCCCCCTCGCACTGCGCAGATCTACAGATTGTGGCGACAAAAGATAATTTTTTCAGGTTTCAGGGCTCCGAGAGCGATCACAAAGAATTGACCTGTTTCAGAGAATTAACGGCCTCTGATGCCTCCGCGCCGCCGCTCTATCGCACTGTGTAGAATCTTAGAGATCTTTGTTTTTTTGAAGATAACGCTGCCGATTTCCCCCGCCCCGGCAAACCGGCACATTACAGTCAAATTCAAGTCTCCAGCAGTCTTTTATGAGTGCGGACATCAGTTCTTTTCTATGCTGCTGATGGGAGCTCCGGGTCATTTTGGTTGCCAAAATGAGCTGCTCTTTCATTCAAAAATCAATGGTATTTGGCCTCACTCCTCTAAGGTCTTTCTGTCTATAAAATCCCTCACTATTGTATCTGCTGTTGGCAGCCTGTCAAAGCCAGATAAGAGGAAAGTCCTGATTTCCTCTTCAGTCGTCAATGCTGCAGTGGCCTATCTCGCACAGTACCCGCACAATACCCTTTTAAATCAATACCTTTGTCATGAGTTTTTAAACATTATTGTAATCAAGCAGTTCACCTCGACATATATTTTCTAGAACACCTGCAATCCTACCGATCCTTGCATGAACATTGCTGCTACAGTCACATGTGAATGGAACGGTATCACCGGGGCTCTGTAGGGCTTTCTTCAGAATTCGTCTTGAATTAATTTCAAGAATTTACATATAAAATGGAAGCCAAGTGAAGCAAATGAAAGCACACAATAGATCTTTCAGGCTACTCTTTGAAATGGGAACAGTTGCTTTTCTCTTCCCCTTTTTTTTCTCCTCGAAAAATAATCTACCATTAGTTAACCATTAGATAATGATTCATTTGCAACGTGGTAATGAACCTTATTGTTACGTGTTATCAGCACATTTGGTGTGTGTGCATGATAAAAGGAAGGAGATGATGAAGTTTAATGAACAGTGTTTACAAAATTGTAACAATCTGTGCGACTACAAAGGTTACACATAAACCAAACACCCTCCAATTTGCATGTAAAATTAAGCGGCGGCATAAACAAACGAAAGGGTTCAGCAAACAGAGAACTGAATCTGCTTGTTTCAGTATCATTGACTTTTCCTGACATATTGTTTTAGTGGCAGACAATTGAAAATCTACTAGCGCTCCTGGGTGAGAACCAAATGCGCAAATAGAAAACAAATAGAAAAATTGTTTTAATTTGTTGCAATGTTCAGCGTGTCACTGGCAATTCATATCAAAGGAAAACACCGGGCCTGTTTTGGGGAGGAGGAGGAGGAGGAGGTCGAGGTAGCGCAAGAATGTTATTTCCATTTGAAATTGAATATGTGCTATATATTAATGTGACACCCGAAATGAGCCTCATCGGTGGAAGTGAGAACCCACTCGGCCTCGTGACCAACTGGAACGGCAAAAGTTCTCTCTCACGCGCATGCCGGGCGTTCCTCTCTGAAATCCAAAAACACGACTCTATAATAAAGATAATAAATGCTGGAAATGTAAGAAGGAATTGGGCACGTTTTTGCATGCCATGTGGGAGTGTACACTCTAGTACACTCTTTTTGGAAGGAGGTACTGGAAAAACTCACAAAGTGGACAGGGCAACCCCCTTTCCAGAAACACCACGACTGTGTCTCCTAGGAGATAAATCAATCTTGCCACAAGGACTCACCAAAGCAGAGTTTGGGCAAGCCTTAGCAGGCTTTATCACAGCAGCCAGGCTCATTTTACAGAACTGGAACACTCCACGCCGTCCGGAGTGGACGGATTTGGTTGAGACTATTGACTGAAACTGCCTCTTTTGAGAATATGATTGCCAGGGTGAATGATCTCAAAGGGAAATCTAATGTGGCCTGGAATCACTTCCTCATGTATATTAAGGATGTAACATCTTAGAGTGTGGAGTTTTTCGTGGGCTAAGGTGGGGACTTAAGGCTGATTTATGGCAGGGTGCTCGACACCTTTGATAAGTGTCCAGTGTAAGAAAATAAAGAGCCACGCGATGTTTGTAATTTATGCTTTGGCGAAAGGTTTCAGTCGTCTCCGTGGTAACCAGACGCTATCCTCCAGCCGGCTTGTTTAGTTACATTATATCAACCCGATCGATGTATTGCTATCCTTCTGACAGCTTGTTTGTTTTTATATCTGTATTTGTGCTACTTTGTATCCTTCTGCATTTTGATAATGAAGGGATTTGCTGAAATCAGTGAGTTAATTGAAGAGGGTGAGAGAGGAATAGATAACGTTAGGTTCATTTGACTGTTAGCCTACCTGTCGAAAAGGACGAAAAAGTTACAGACCAAAATATCAATAAGGACGTTCAGTTCAGTGAAAACTACAATCTCCATGGCGACGTTAGCGTGAGGCAATGTGACTACCCAATCACACTGCGCGACAAAATGTGACGGGGTCCGCGACATAACAGAATTCTCCAGGTGCTACGTATTCTATTATGTTGTATTAACGGAATCCACCAAGTTTTTGTGAGTTTGAGGTAGGGATTTATAGGTGTTGTCTTGATTGGATGCTTTGATTGACTGCCACTCTTTATTATATTTTATATTCTGTTTTATATTATTTATTTACTTTTTTGTATTATTATTATTTTCATTTCATGTCTGTTTTTGTTTGTGCTTATGTTTCAATAGTTATCTTTGTCTGTTTCATTAGTTCTATGTGAAAAATGTAATAAAAACTTAAATAGAACTGCAACGATTAATCAATGAATCGATTAGTTGTCAACTATTAAATTAATCGCCAACTATTTTGATAATCGATGAATCGGTTTGAGTAATTTTTTAAGAAAAATAAGTCAAAATTCTCTGATTCCAGCTTCTTAAATGTGAATATTTTCTGGTTTCTTTCCTCCTCTCTATGACAGTAAACTGAATATCTTTGGGTTGTGGACAAAACAAGACATTTGAGGACGTCATCTTGGGCTTTGGGAAACACTGATCCACATTTTTCACCATTTTCTGACATTTTATAGACCAAACAACTAATCGATTAATCGAGAAAATAATCGTTAGTTGCAGCCCTAAACTTAAATGACCAAAAAAAAAAAACACCCACGACTCTGGCACGCCGCCATGAAAGCCTTCCTCCGAAACCTCACCTCGCTTCTGTTTCTGCAAAAGCCTCGTACCCCTTTACCCCCCCCCCCCCCCACCCACCCCACCTCCTCACCTCCTTTGTTCTGGACCAAAAGCGGGGACAGTGGATGCTTTTTCCGTCGTCAAACTGAAGCACCATTCACACTCGTGTATCCCATTGTCAGAGATCGTGGCGTGCACACACTGTGCCGCGCTGCCCCAGCCAAAGCCCTCGGTCATGCTGCGTCATTATCATGTCAGGACCGCTCCCACTTTGTGCACCGCCGCCGCGCATTCATCCGCACCCCCGGCCGCCATCCTTCATTATCCTTCCGCCACAATGGGCCGCAGCGGTACTTCCAGAAACAGCTTTCACTCTCTTTTTTTTTTTTTTTCTTTCATCACCAGACCTTAACATCGCCTGTTTTTTTTTTGTTTTTTTTTGTCAGTCGCCGAAGGACACAATCGCAACTACAGAAGTCAACTCTGCTACGTGTGTATCTGCACGTGACATGCATTTTTTATGTGTGTGTGTGTGTGTGTGTGTGTGTGTGTGTGTGAGTGTTAGACCCTTCCGAGTGAGAATGTTTCTGTGAAGCGAGGTGATGTTGGCCGGTGCCCCACGTTGGAGGATGGTGCTACAAGTGAGCGACCGGCATGGCAACACATGCCAACTACCAGAGCTAAAAATCCTTGTTCTCAAGCCCAAAGCAGTATTTAGCATGGTGATATAATACCTCTTCACTAGATGTCTGTGTTGGATCTCTGCTGTAATTAGCTAGTGTACTGCTCTCTATTGCGGAGTGTCGTGAAGTAGCGTGGGATCATGGGAGTTGTCGTACGGTTTCTCTCAGACAGACGGTTCTCCCGGGTTAGGATTCCTTCATCGTTAAGGAGGTTTTTTTTTACCGGGAGCCGAATTATCCCGCAGAGGTCTCCTCCTCCTCCAAAAGAAACGGACCCGGTGATTAAAACCGGTAAAAAACACTGAATAAAAGCAAGTTTCACGTTAAACGTTTAACTTCAGATCCAGACGTCCGATGACTAAAATCCTTCATCCGGTTAAAAGACGTAGTTAAAAAACGACCCAAGATCTAAAAAAGTGTGTTGTAAAAACGTGGCTTAAAACTGGATAAAAAGTCAATGTATGACAGAGCTTCTGGCGGACAACGATCTCTAGGTTTGAAAATTGTTGGAAACATTTGGGATCATGTAAGTACATACATAGGTCTAGTCGTTTTTAGACATTTTAACATGGAAAAGTTACACATCGGGCCTTTAAGGTCAGGGTTGGAATTAGGTTTATGTTACGGCTATGGACCAGGGAATGAATGGAGCCAATGGAAGGTCCCCATAAGGATGGAAGAAGGAGAGTGTGTGTGTGTGTGTGTTGAGGTAGGTGTGCTGGCAGGATTGCGACCGTGCGATGATGGTCAGATGTGTGGGCGTGGGGAGGTCATGCCGACTGCTGATTACCCAGATGACATGCGCGCCATAGGTGTCTACTCCTTGGCAAATGTCACATTAATCATCCCTCTTTTCTCTCAACATGCCCCCCCCCCCCCCCCCCGATGCTGTGATATCCTTTTGGATATTATTATGGCTTATGCTACCGTGTTCTGCAATCATGTCCAGTTAGTTGGTCTTCAGATCTAATGTATTTCCTTTGAGGAGAAGGTGAAGGGAGTCTCTGTATTTTTGCCTCTCGTTTGGCATTTGGCGTGAAGAGCTACATCTCAGTTAAAAACCTTGTGAGTTGCACATATTAGGCTTGTAGTGACTCTTAAATACAGTGAATTCGAATCATTTGTATGTCCTGGCGGGATCTCTATGAGTGAATCATAGCAGAGGAGCGGTAGCACTGCAGAAGTGGTAGCACTTAGAAATGACCTTGCGACTGGAATGTCACCGATTCGAATTCCTCGACCGGCTCAGAAAATGGGGGAGCCTGCAAAAAAAAAAGTCCCCACGTCCTGCTTGTCCTACCAGGGTCTGTGCAACGAAAATGTGAAATGATCCGACCGTGGAACCATCTAATCAAAATGGCATGAGGACAGAATAAATAAGAAAGTATTTATGTGGAGCAAATCACACAGTTCTCCATGGGCAAAAGAGCTTTACTCAATTTTTGAGGGGGTGGGTATGTTGTGTATCTACAGGAATAATCTGTGCTGTAATGTTAAAAATAAGCTTTCACCGAAATTTGAAGAGAAATGGTTTGAAAACGTTCTGTCAAAGCCAACATTAAGGACATATGTGCATATCTAACAGAATTTTGGCCCTGAATTATATGTCGCATCTCGTTTATCTAGAAGCCAAAGATCTTTGGTTGCACAGTTGAGAGCTGGGATTCTTCCTCTGGCCATTGAGGTTGGTCGATTCAAAAATATCCCGGAGGAAAACAGACTGTGTGGAGCTGTGTGATTTGGGTGAAGTGGAAAGTGAGTCCCATTTTCTTTTGTACTGTACAAATTATGATGACTTAAGAGAGTTACTGTTCCATGAAATCGTTCGACAAAACCCTGAAACATTCTGCTGTTCAGATGAGCAAAAACTGGAATGGCTGTTAAATTTTGATGTGTTTAAGTTTGCTAACTTTATCTCAAAAGCCTGGAAAAGAAGGCAAGATAGATTGTTTAATTATTATTTATTTAGATTTTTCAGTAACACATAGTGAGCTTCTGTCAGTGATTTAGGAGTTCTGCCCTACTCAGTGATGGTCTGAAGATGTGAAGGTGAAAAATGCTTTGGTTTCTTTATTTTCTTTCTCTGTTGTTTGACAGTGTATACACTGTACTCTTGTATGCTTGTAATGTATACACTTGGAGATATTTTGACGAACCCTGTTTGGACTCATTGTTAGCAGTAAGATGCTTGCAACGGAGCTCACAGTTTCAACCGATAGCTGACTCTGAGCCAGTATTCTCTGTGGGTCCAAGCACTACAGGTATGTAAGAGACAAATTATATGTATGTCCAAAATGGGCAAATTTATCCTTTAAGGCCCAGCGGCTCTAGCGGAGCTGCTTGGTGGCCAACAGTAGAGGACAGTACAAACTGTCTGTATATGGTCAATTTCAGAAGGACATGTGCGTGACATCAAAGGGGAACACGCTGAGTTCAACTGCTTTGATATTCAGCAGAGTAATAGATAGTCATCTGGGCATCACGGAGGTCACATACCCTGCTGACTCACTCCTCCACTAAGTGGTGAGATCCAGGGCCTTTTTAATGAGAAAGCCTCATAGGAAGCTTTTGGCTGCATAATCACGGTGAGGATCTGCTTGTGACGCACTAGCAGTGAGATCTCTGGACCTTTCCTTATGGTTGATAGTTGCAGGCGGCAGGCGGGGTGTTTCTAGAACGATGCTATTAGGTAACTTTTAATGTCTGATAAAGGTCTTCTAATTACTAAGACCAACGTCTACGTGATTTTAAATGTCATTTCTGCCTATGAATATCGGATTGAAAAATAGTTGAAGGAAAAATATAAATACTTAGTGTGCAAACTGTTTCCCGAGGCATGTCCTGGATATTAAACGTTGCTGCTTGTGGATGGATGAGCTGCACCCATGTCAAATAAAGTTTGGCTTTAATTTGGTAAGTGGGTGGACAGAGTAATGGAATGGCACAAATTTCTTTGCCACAGAACTGAAAAATAGCTGGTTTATAAATAGGCCGTTCAAATCTCTTTTCTGAGCACTGCCTAGCTTGAAAGGCGGAACTATTTAGGTTACAAATTCCTCATGCGGCTATACTGTGTTCGAATTTGGAGCTGAACTCAAACTTTGCATTGGCTTGGTTGATGGCAAGGTAAGCTTTCTTTGGAGAGTGGTTTCCAAATGGCAACAGCATCTATTTGTTACTGTGTAAAAACGTGATTAACACTTGGCAAGTATATGCACAGTAATTTATAGGCAGCTGTTGACAGAGAAGGAAAGTGACAGCTGGCACTCTTGTCAGTTATATTTATTCTCCAGAAAGTCCTCATTCATATGCCAATTGACAAATGTAAAGCTTTTTTTCACAAGTTGCTAACTTCATGGACTTTGACAAGGAAGTAATTAACTTTATAAACCCTATTTTTAAGTTAACTGGCAATAAAACCTAATTTTAAAACCTGATTTTGATCTGATTTTATCCATTATATACCTTTTTTTTTTTTTGATGGAAATGGAATCGCTTCCATGTTTCTTTTAATGCATAATGTCACATATTTTTTTTACAACTATGGACTGGTCAGGTATTTTCTCATTTACTTTTCAATGTAATGCAACATGGCAACTTTCCCTCCAAATGGAAAATGGAGGTTTAGGTGTGATCTCTCACTCCCAAATGTCAGCTGAACATGTACAGTACTGTGCAAAAGTCTTAGGCATATGTCAAAGATATCCATAAAGCGAAGATGCTTTCAAAACTAATGAAATGAAACGTTTCTGAATATCAGAAATTTACAATGAACAGCAGTCTACTGACACACTAATGCAGACAACAAATAAACATCTAAGAAATGTATATAAAAAATCTAGGGTGCCTAAGACTTTTGCACAGTACTGTATATTGAATAGATATTGATATACATAACTGTAAAGAAGAAGCCCGGCTCCTCTCTCCAATTTGTCACCCGATACTGTAAATGGCAAGCTCAGCTGCTGTTTTATTATAAAAACTCTCTGGCAATTCATCAGAACTATTAAAGCCATTCAGCTCTGCCCAGGCTAAAGCATACACAAAATAATTAATAATCCTGAGAAGCAGTGCGCCAATATTAAATATTAATTTGGGACCTGTGTTTGAAATGGGTGCTCCGTTATGCAACGCCATCCAATAAATAACTGAGGGCAGTTGTATATTTCTCTGGCATTGTAAATATAGCTGTCAGTAAATATAGGCATTTAAAATAGATGGCCCCCATTAATTAACTTCTCGCCTCGCTAGAATGTATAGAATTAATTGCGAATGGGAGACCTCGTCAGGCACACACACACACACACACACACATATTTGTATTACTATAGCTGTGAGGATCTTCATTAATTACATTCATTCCCTTACCTAAACCTAATCCTAATTCGAATATTGACCCTAAACTAAACCCTTTATAGAGGTCAGGGCCGGTCCTCATAAGTATTTAGTCCTCATAAGTATAGCAAAACAAGAACATGCACACACACAAACACAAATGTTGAAATAAATAGTCAATGCGAGGACTGAGGATTTAGGCCACTTGTCTGCACAGTAGAACTGGAAGGATGTAGCTGTATTTACATGCCTGCACACAAGCCTCTAGGGGTAGATCCCTTTTGATGTAAGAGTTCCCTAAACAAGCATGGCATCACGTATTAGGGAGTTATCTTTGTGGAAAAGCGTGTTGTGTGCAAGCGTGTGTGTGTGTCAGTGTGTTGTAAGTGTGTGCGAGGGATGCGATGTGCCACATTCATTTGCAGTAGACTGCAATGTCATCAGTGAGGAAGTGACTGGTGACAGGTACACACACACATCTTGGGACTCGCAGCGGTAATGTCAATGTAAATGTAAATTAGGCCCAAATTCACTGATCTTGTGCCAAAGAGTGGGACTGTATTGTATGCTCACATATACTGAACACCTCAACACGGAAATCCAATCGAAGACATTTCACTTTAAGCAGCATTTGGCAATTTTGCATGTTGGCGGCCCTAAATGACAGCAAGATGCTCTCAAAATGCTGTTTCATTGTGACTTTAAGTTTTGTTTTGCCTTTTCACTGCCACTAAGTACACTGTAATGGAAAAAGTGAAAATAGTCCCCATTAAATGCAATAATTAGCTGCGTGATAAAGTCATGTTTGGAAAAAATACAATACAGGTGTTTAAAATGATGGATTACATTTGTCAATGCAGCAGTATTTCTGCGCGAGCTGTTTTTAAATGGATTCTTGAAAACAATGGGAGTCTATGACTTCTCGGGGGGAGTAGATTTTCATGGGTAGTAATGGCGATAGGAAAAAACGAAAATTACACCGGTGTTATGCTTTAAGATTCACTTTATGCTACCTGCAAACAATATGTCAGCTAGCATGGTACTGACAACCAAAAGCTAACAAACTAACGTTCTAAAGAATATACCCGCAACCATGCTATTACCAGCCACTTTGTCAGGTAGAATGCTACAAACACAAGCTAACAAGCCAACAAAACAATCAACATACCAGCAAACATACCAATGAGCAGACTGTAGACATAGCAACCATGCTACTACCAACAACTTTGTCAGATAGAATGCTAGAAGCACAAGCTAACAAGCCGACAAAATAGTCAACATCCCAGCAAACATACTACTAACAGACATAGCAACCATGCTACTGGCAAAACAATGTCAGCTTGCATGCTACAAACAAACAAGAGCTAACAAGCAAACATATCAAGCAGCAAAGAAATCAGTATACTAGTAAAGTTAAAAATATGTGGGTGGAGATGGTAGCACATCACAGGCTGCACCTATAATGAATCTATATGAATCTAATTTGGTTTGCCTCCACAACTCCGGCCAGCCAAGTTTCCGCCTCTCTACATTTTTCCAATTTATCCGCTTAGCATGTTTTGCGTGAGAGACAGCCTTCGCACACCTTGCTGCTTCCTCCTGCCGATGTATTTGCCCCACAACCATCATTGACCTTATTCACACGGCGGCCATTTTGAACACTCAGGGTGGGAAACTCTTCCTGGAAGAGCAGGTCCAGCTGCTCTACACTTAGTATTTCACGGATTCACACTGAGAAACATATCAGAAACAAATGTATCTCAAGAATCAGAGGGATATCGCTTCACATTTTAATGTATTTGGCCCATTATCTCTGCCTACCAGAGTCTAGTCTAGGCAGCTAGCTAGTAGCTAACTAACTAGTAAGCTAACTAGCTAACTTCCTGCTACATTCAGGCAGTTGTTGTCGATGTTGTTAGCTAATCTGGTAACTGTCTATCTGAAGTCCTCATTTATGTTGAAGTAATGCTGGATTTATGTCGGTCTTCCAAGTAGAATTTCCCACCCTGAGTGTTCAAAATGGCCGCCGTGTGAATAAGGTGTATAAAGATTGCCCTAAGCCTAGTCCTAGTCCTCCCCGCCCTTGCTGCACCTGCCCTACAATACCCCCTATACCTGAGCGCTGACTGTGCAGGTGTGCAGTGTTTATCTCGGGTTCCATCTTCGCCCCGCTGATACAGTTCGGCCTTTTCGACTCTAGCATATGAATTCTCCTCTGTCAGGCTAGATGGCAGTTCTAAAACTCCTTTCCCCTACATTGCTATGGCAACATGGGGGCTCCAAGCCATTTCCTAACACAACTAACTTCTCTACCTTTGATATTGGTATCTCACATACTGTCAAGGGCCAGATTAGACGAAGCAACAGACCAAATTGTAGGCACCACGGCTTTAACTTGGCTGGTAGTGCTGACCTCTCAATGCCTCTAAATGCCTCCTGCCTTATTGCCTGAATCTGCCCCTTGTGGGTCGTATCATATCTTCCTAAGCTTTTTGGCAGGCTCCTGTAAAACTGTTGAAATTGCTTCATCATCTATGTAGAAACTTTTGTTTGCCAGTTTCCTTTTAACAACAAGCTCAGGTTAGCTTTCATCCTCTCCCAGTTTAGGCTATCGTTTAAGGGTAGTCATATTATCCATATATACCCTGATGGGTGGGAGGCGCAGCCCTCCCTGCTGTCTTTCCCCACCTACCACCCATTTTGATGACCCAGTAATTACCTCCATTGCCATCGTGACTAACTAGAGGGGAATTGTGCACCCTGCCATGACGCCTACTTCCAGATGCTGCCACGCTGTAGTAAACTCCACCGTTCTGAGGCACATCTGAATATCTTGAAAATATGCCCCGACCAGATTTTTAATAATTCATCTCAATTAGGGGGGCATGTAGAAGGGTGCATTTTTACATTAAAATCTCACCTAGCTCAGCTTTAATGTTTCTACGATTATGGCCGTTTAAGTGTAGATCTGTGTAAAGAGAATTAGTACATTATGCTATATCCACATACATTATGATAACTTTTTCCCAGGGATATGGGTACATGTTTTGCTTCAGCGCTATCAGCAAATGAAAAGAAAACAAAATAATGTCTGCAGGGAAGATTATCCATTTAAGGTCAAAGACGTATGCATTGTTTTGCCTGAACAGCAGTAGAGCCCCAAGAGACCACACTTCCAGTTGGAGTGGCCTACACAATCTACTGTTTTTTTTTCATTTTATTTTTTCTTTTTGCTCTGGTTTCTGTCTCAGCCACCCCACACCCCTCACACCGCCAGACCCATCATCTCCCGGCGAGCTCCCCACTATTCCTTCATCTATTTACTCTGTTGGTGGGTGGAGGGCGGTGGGGGGGGGCGAGCGGTGCAATCGGTTAATCCCCGGCATTTCTCCCTGCAACATGCTCTATCGACCGAGCGGCTCATTTCCACCGTCCCTATAAAAGCGGAGCTCTGAAATCGGGTGCAGCATCTCCACAGCACAGACCTGTCTAGCAGGCCTTAAGAAAAAATAAAAAAAATCTGTTATCAAACCATGCAGCAATTAAGTCGGTTACGCAACAGCCTTCGCAACGCCGCCTCGAGATTCCAATGGAAAATGTGCATTTTGAAGCAAAACCGGTGACCTTAAAAATGTGTTATGTGTTTCCCCATCTGTTCTTTCTGCTAATATGACTTGGATGAATGTGCAATCCTCTGCTGTCTCAGAGAAAATAGAGTGTGGCACACTGACTAAGATTGACTGCGTTTGTATGTTTTCACATTCGTATGTTTCATCCTAAAAGCTGATTTACAGTTTCCGTATTTACGCCGGGGTTTGAAATATCTCACTACTGTTTCTCAGACTATATGAATATAGATGGTGGGGGACAATGAACGCTGGAATAACTGAGACGATATTCGATTCAATTTGCATCGATATTCTGAATTAGTATATTCGCAATGGCTTTACCTGGGATGTTTCGACCTGCTGTTTGGCCCTCAACGCTATCGTCACCATCAGCAGCAGCAGCATGTCACTTTCTATTCATACACCAGCGATAAGATCATCGTCATAACTCAAGATGTCTTTTCATATGGCTGTCCGTCTGTCGAAAAGCACGCGTTCGTATTCAGCCGGTGCGCAACGCTGTTAACTAGCCATGACTAATACGAGCCAGGATCCGAGCCGAGTCCAGCTTCAGAGCTTTGGCCTCGGATTCGCATATTCCACTCCACCTGGTACGAGTTCTAACTCTGCTGCCCGCTGGTATTTATTATTGGAGAGTCCACCCGCTCATATCCTCTCCAGCCCTGTGATATTTAAGCGGCCTTTTCGCTCGTCTTTAAAGTAATGTGGGGTGGGGGGGGACTGGGAGCGCTGGAAACGAGGACCAGGACTCCCCACTCCCCAGCAGAGGGTATGTGAATGTGTGTATGTGTGTATGTGTGTGTGTGTGTTCTTGTACTTCTGTCCTTGCGAGAATCAGTGTGAGTCTTCGACTTTAGGAGCGAGGACGTTCATTCCTCACATCTTCAAGGGGCTAGCTTAGGATAAGGACTTGGGTTTAGGATTAAGAATAGAATTCTAGTAGGAATATGTAGTTACTCTTAATTAAAAAAGGAAACCAAGATACGATGTAATAAATTAAAGCTCAATGACAACTAAGTCTGCCGGTGCAGAATTCTGTTTATTTCTGAGACACACATCTTTCTAGCAATGACACTGTCTCGCTAGAATGTAAACAACAATTTAAAAATGTCTAGGGCTGCAACTAATGATTATTTTCATTGTCGATTTATCTGTCGATTATTTTCTCGATTAATCGATTAGTTGTTTGGTCTATAAAATGTCAGAAAATGGTGAGAAATGTCAGTCAGTGTTACCCAAAGCCCAAGATGACGTCCTCAAATGTCTTGTTTTGTCCACAACCCAAAGATATTCAGTTTACTGTCATAGAGGAGTAAAGAAACCAGAAAATATTCACATTTAAGAAGCTGGAATCAAGAGAATTTTTGACTTAGTTTTTGTTTTTCCGCCTCACGATACGCATTGTCACGTTTTTGTATTGCGATATATATTAGATTTCCGATACATCGTCCAATCCCTACCAAATGCACTTACTCTCTCTCGCATTGCCCATGCTTGCTGCTCCACTGCTCAGCCTGCTGTTTACTGCTGCTGCTGCTCACCATAACCATCGTTTCATCACCCCCACCCCCACCACCACCACCACCCCGGCATCCACCTGTAGGCTCTGAAGTCCCCCCCTATCGTCACTCCTTAGACGCCATAATGAGCTCCGTATCTCTATTTCTATCTGCCTGAAAACGAAAATAACGGGCGGGTCTGATAATCCGGCGTGGATAGGCAAAAACTAAAGCCGTCTCGCGAATTTCACCCTGTTTGCGGAGGCAGGAGAAATAAAGAAAGGAGCCGGAGCCGGATAAAAAAAAAAAAAAAGATGTGGCGCCAAATGCGGTTGTTGTCCTCCATCACCGGCGGGACCTGGCTGTTAGATTGGCATGCCACCCAGGCGCCGCCGAGCGCTCAGTCATCCGCCGTCTCCAAATAGTGCCGCGACACCGCCTCCCTCTACAATCTGCTTTTGATGGATAAACACAATGTCGTCATGTAAACACATCCTTCTCCTCCTTTGCATTTCTGGGCCTCCAGCAATACATCTCCCCCGGCCTGCTTTCCTGTAAAGAAAAAGGCTCGGCGCTCACCTTTTTTTTTGATTTGTGGCCATGTTTGTTCTCTTTGGCTTGTCACCGGGGGAAGCGGTCGGAATGACTGATTGAGCTTCGGGAGACTAATGCGCATGTCGGGGGGGGGGGGGGGGGGCGGACACATCGGGGGCGGGGGGTGGGGATGTGAAAGTATTAAGGCTAACGGGGAACGGGAGGCGAGGTGCTTGTTCGCGGGATTCTTTCAGATGTTTTTAGTCTGGTAGCGAGCCAACTGTCCTCGTATCGTGGAGAAAACGAAGAGAGAGAGACCGGAACTGTGGAAACTGCAGCGGGATAGATAGCACGTTTGGTTTTGCACTCTCCCCGCCTGCCGTTTGATGATTTCGTCTCAAATTGCAATATTGGCTCGCCGCCAGCCGACGTGGACCGGCAGAAATAAGATTCCCCTCTCACGAGTTTCGCCCCCCGAGAGCGTGCGCGCATCTGAACGGAGATGCGGGGGGGGCCTTTTGCCATTTGAACATTAGCCAGGTTTATAAACCCATAGTGGTTTTTGCCTGGTGGAAAATCTGCTCCTTCCCATTCCACCGTCAACAACCTCCCCCGCCCTCCCCTTTCTTCCTCTGTCTCTCTTGTCATCTATCAAGCACCACCATAGGCCTGTTTGGTTTAATAAGTCTGTTTGTCTTGGCACTAGCGGGGCTCGGCTCCCCCTCGCCACTCCTCCACAGCAGAAGCGAAAGTGAATACCTTGGGGTGGGGGGGTGGGGGGGTGGCGCAGCCTTAATTAGACCCCACCGCAGCCTGATGGGAGTTCTCCGTCGCACACAGCACCTCCGTCGCGGCAGACCTGTGCGCGAAAGAGAAACACTGGCTTTCGGTGTTTGATTGCATATGATTGTGTCGTGGTGCGCGTTCTCCAGCGCCAGGTAGGATTTGCGCTTTTCGTGAGGAGGAACTGTGACTATGTGTGAACTTTGTCGGGTGAACTGTTACACCCCCACCCCACCCCACCCCACCCCCCACCCCCCCCGCTGTGGCCGAAGCAGCCCTAGTGACATGGCATACTATCCTTTTTTTATGCATTATGTTTTCGGGTTGTCCGTCCGTCCGTCCCATTCTCGTGAACGCGATATCTCAGGAACGCCTCGAGGGAATTTCTTCCAATTTGGCACAAACGTCCACTCAAGGATGAACTGATTAGAATTTGGTGGTCAAAGGTCAAGGTCACTGTGACCTCACAAAAAATGTTTTTGGCCATAACTCAAGAATTCATACGCTAACTAGAAGGACACTCGGAGAGCGCAGACCTCCGCCAAGGCCAATAGTCCAGTCTGCTATTATATGCAAATTTCGTGAGTCGGGTCCGATCCGATCCACTCCAAAATGTAATGGGTTCTTCCTTGGCCCATGCTACACCCTTCCACGAAGTTTCATGAAAATCAGCCCAGTAGTTTGTCCGTAATCCTGCTAACAAACGGCACCGAAAACATAACCTCCTTGCCGGAGGTAATTATGACAAAATTTCACACAAATGTCTAACAGGATAAAATGATGAAGTGATGACATTTTATATCCAAAAGTTCAAAGGTCAACTTCACTGAGACATCATAATGTTTTGCTTACCACTGTAGCTGAGAAAACGATCTTGGGTCATTCTACAGAAACGGTGGAAGTGCTGTCACTTACTTTTGCAGACGCCAAAATCCTTTAAATTGACCTAATAATCACATTAATTATATATGTTCAATAAATAAAGACTGTCCTTGCAATGATAAAACAAAGTTTATTGGCGAAGGCATACAACCACGAGGCGATTAGGCAGTCAAAGTTTCATTTCATCTCATTTTCAAGGATTTTGTTTGTTTTCTTTTAGCAGCCTTCAGAATCAGAAAATCCATCCCGTTTTGCCTGTAATAATGCAGTTGTTTATGCCGTATTGTTGCCTTTGGTGGGTTTTGATCAATAGACGTATTTGGAATTACCTGTGTGCGGATGTAACAGATCCAAGCCTGTTTATGTTTGCTGAGATAAGTATTGACACTGGCCATGGGGTTGTGTCCCTCTCTCACACACACTCCTTATCTTATTGTTTCTTCTTCAAATGCTCCTGGTACCAGTTAAGCGCTCGAAAATACAAAACGCAGAGTTCCCCCTTTGTTTCTCTGAAGTTGGTGCTTTCCTCTCTCAAGATCCAACAAGCTTTGAGATCCAGCCAGATTCCGCATCAACCAGTAATTGCCGGTTTTTGGCCGGTGAAAATGATTAATGCCTGGAAAAATGAAAAGCCTACCACACATATTGGCAGGCAAAACAACCAAATGTCTGAAACTATATTTGGATCGGGCCTCGTATCTTCAAAAGATGCCCCGGAACTCATCATTGGAGGATAGTCAAGCTCGTGCAAAGTAGCAGTTGTCAGGCAAAACAGCAACTATCGGTTAGCTGAAGGGTGCAGAGAGCAAGCACATAGAACGAATGAATGAGTTCTTGTGTGTTTAATTGTTTTGACTTTTGTCTTCATTCATTATGTTGGTTTGCATTTGCATTTACTCTTCAATCTCCTAACCCCAACACTGTCTCAGGTCAGTCAAAGCTTGGTTAAGGTTGGAGACTGACCTGACCTTTGGCCAGGTGTCAACTGTCCTTAATATGCCACATATTTAAAGCCGCACTAGGCAACTTCACAAACGGCAGCGAAAGGTGATTTTGAGGACTTCATTACCCAGAAATCATCTCGTCACCAAAGTAAATGTCTTCATCTTAGAGTGTGGTGGGGTGGAGGTAGTGCAGAGGTTCAGCCATCGTTGGTGAGTCCAGCTTTCTCTGGATGGATCACTGCTGTTTAGGTGACACTTTCGGATTTCTCATTTGATGCCTATGGGCGGAGAAGATTTCCCACCAGTGACCATACCCGACACCAGGATTTCATTAGGGCAAATAGGGCAACTCTACAGAGTAGATGGGACATTCTTCTCAGTTTGTAGCCCCCACTTTGTGGTTTAGGCAAATAAGACAGCTGGATATTTACATTTTTATCTTGCCTAGTACAGCTTTAATTTTCCCAGCAGTAATCCTCACCATAAAATACCACAACTGAGCTAGTTGTGGAAAGGGAAGACGAGATGAATACCAACAATTAGTGTCTTTTCACAAACTACAAGGTCTGTTCATTACCAATTGAAGGACATTTCCAAGCATTCACAACAAACGTACCTCTATTACAAGTGTTTTGAATAATATCAGAATATATATAGATATAGATTTGTACATGCCCCATTCTCTAGTAAACCTGCATTGAAACCAAATATGTAAAATACTATACACATCTTCTTTATATCCACAATACTTACCCAGCTCAGTTCCTCAAAAGACAACACTAACATTGTGAATGGCACAGAATTTACATACAGTAGGTGAAACTAAATTTGATTCTGACTCAGATAAAACAAAATCTATATACATGCCAAGCAAGTACTCTAGTCTCACACTTCCAAACGCACTCCATCACTTCACTCATTATCACTGGGCTGGAGACGAGAGTGTCTTGGACCACTCATGAGGTCAAAGGAGGGCAATTGAAATTGAAAACTTAAGCTCCACTTGGACTGAATAGGAGAGAATAATTGTTTCTTGGCTGAGCAAGTGGAGAATCCTAGGTGGGCCCTGGACCAAAGACACAGGAGGCAAACCTAATTGTCATTTTACTCTTTTTAACCCCGATTTAACCGAGCAAGAACGTTCTTTCTCAATGGCCCTCTCCTCCTCCATCAAGCTGCACTCCTTAGCATAACATGCATGCTTCCCACATCTCCCAAAGTTCCCAAAGTCTCCTACACACCATTCCACATATGCACAATCCATGAGAATTATCACTGTCATTAGAGTAGTCACAGAGTCATTTAATAGATAACAAGGTCCGGGTTCATCCTCCCTTGCATATCTCTTGGAAATCACATGGATCTCTTGGAAATCACATGGAAATCTCCCATACCCACAAATACTCTGTTCTCCCTACAGTGAAACTCCATTCAATTCGCCGGTTTGCCGTTTGTTGACCGCAACTGCATTCCGGTCCCAGAAAATAACCGTCACACTTTGTTTAAACTTTGTTCCCACTAGATGTACCATAGTCCCACTCAATAGTGAGTCATCTTCCTTTTCTTTGTGCACCGAGTAAACCCAAAACCCTCTTCCTCATTTGTGCATTTCTATTTCCTTTTCAATCCATTCCGCTGACCTTGGTGCCATTGTTTGCCTTTCAAAACTCCCACACCTTTGCCATAACTCTTCAGTTATAGTTTCTCTCCTGCCCTTGTCATATGCCATTCAGATCTAGACTTGTTACTGTGGTATTTGTTAGATAAAGAAGAAGGCTTTTGTGCCGTGACAAGCAAATAATCCTACAATTAAAGCATGTGCGCACCATTGTAATAGATGAGGCTGGAATTTCAACAATTTCTCCAGCAATCTTTTAAAAAAATCGTTGCTAAAGCTCAGGGCCTTACCCAACCACTTTATTCAATTGTCAAATGGGCCTTCTGTCATAGTTTTCAGCTGCCATGTAAAGAAAAGTTGTTATTTTCCTCGTGTCGAGGCTCAGGCAGACATGACCACCGTAGATGGGCTAGATTACAGGTTTCAGGAAGGAATCTGTCGGCATGAGTCGTGTTTCTTCCATGTAGCTGTCTCTCCGCCTGGCACATGTTGGCTGGGGGAGCCATGCGCGGCGGGACAGGGGTACGGTAGTGTGTGTGTGTGTGTGTGTGTGTGTGTGTGTGTACGCTGCTTTGCTTTTTACTGCGTTTCAAGGACAGCGCTGCATCATGAGACACTCCTAGCAAAGGGTGGGGGGGGGGTGTCAGGTCGCTGGCAGGCAGCTCTCCGCAGGGAAAGCAACGGATGTCGAGAAACTCTGGCAAATGAGCCCCTGCAGACTGAGGGAGAGGAGGAAGGGGCTGTTGAGATCACACCTTTTACGTTTTACCTCTGACGATAGGTTTGTTCACACCGTTGACGCGGGTTGGTGGGAAGCAGATGGGGCAAGACAGGGAACGAGATGAAGCGTAGGTCTTCAAGGTGGTTGGTTGTTGTCGTTGCCCTTGGGCAGGTGGACGGAGACAAACGAAAAGCCGAGCCACGACTGACGGGTTTTTATCAATGCTAGCAATATTTGCTAATTATGTCAGAAATCTTTGGATGATGGTGGGCTCCACAGGTCCGACCAGAATCTTTGTGGCCTGGGTTGTCTCATTTAATGCTGCCGGTTAGGACACAAAGACGCTGCTCGACCATTATGACAGACTGAACAGTTTTGATCAATGCCATATGTAATGCACAAGCGGCTACTCTTCCCTCTGGTTGTGTTTAAATAGGCTAATAATGTAGTGATCTAATCGTGCATTGATCATATATTTAACAAGTGAAAATCACAGTAGTTCAGTGCTAGTGCATATGAGTGAATAATCAAATATTCTTCTTCATTAGCTGTGTTGATGTTATACACTAGTTTGTATTGAATATGTTATGGTTAAAGCAAAAAAAAAAAAAAGTATGGCAGCTTTATTTCAAGCAAAAGTAAAGCTTAATTTGATGGAGTCTATTGTAGTATCTTTACACT
This sequence comes from Centroberyx affinis, assembly GCF_046629955.1. Lineage (NCBI taxonomy): Eukaryota > Metazoa > Chordata > Actinopteri > Beryciformes > Berycidae > Centroberyx > Centroberyx affinis. Next base: position 47,313 of record NW_027282856.1, read on the forward strand.
GTAGCAGATAGCAGAGTATCATTCTTTCCTCCTGATCACCCTACAATATGTCCTAGTTATTAGGGCTGGGCAATATATCGATATTATATCGATATCGTGATATGAGATATCGTCTTAGATTTTGGATATTGTAATATCGTGATATGGCATAAGTGTTGTCTTTTCCTGGTTTTAAAGGCTGCATTACAGTAAAGTGATGTCATTTTCTGAACTTACCAGACTGTTCTAGCTGTTCTATTATTTGCCTTTACCCACTTAGTCGTTATATCCACATTACTGATGATTATTTATGAAAAATCTCATTGTGTAAATATTTTGTGAAAGCACCAATAGTCATCCCTACAATATTGTCGCAATATCGATATCGAGGTATTTGGTCAAAAATATTGTGATATTTGATTTTGTCCATATCGCCCAGCTCTATTAGTTATGTTCCAAACAAAAGTTACATGAACTGGATACAAACTTGATATTTATCCTCTGCATACAAGACAACTACTGTATGGTTGCTCATCATGAGTAATTAAAAGATTTCCTGTGATTTCCTGTGAAATCCTATGAAAAGGTATGGCTGAGCATATGGAATAGATTGGAAAATATGTAAGTTTATCCAATTGATTAACTTTTGTAAATGCAACATCCAGTTGTAGAAGTGTGTCCAGAATGTAGGCAGCTCACACATACAGTGCTGCTGAGTTAAAGTGTTGCATGGATCAGAAAAATATGACTCACTCATTCCTGCTTTCAAACAAGTGATGGCACTCAGATAAGATAATAGTGGTGTAGTCGAGAGTATAATGCATGTGTAGGAAGTATACTTACTTATTCTACTCAGGCTTTTCCCCATACAGACTTCTAATGAACAGTTCGGATGTTTACTCATTAACAAGCTGCATCTGCAGAATGCAAAACCATCACGTTCACATTATACTTGTCATGTCCACTTCTGATAAGCAACTTTGTGCTTGTTTGTTCTGAACGATGTTTTAAAATAGTGGGGGTGGCGGGTTGTATTTTTTTGGGCTTGTTCACTCATGTTATGTTGTCTTTTTTAATTCAAGTGATTTAGACACCTAGAATGTTATTCCTTGTCTTGTTTTCCTTGGGTGTGTGGTTAATGTAGCTTACCGTATTTCCTCTAATATTGGCCCGGGCCTTTATTTACCTCAACTGCAGAGGGTACCAGGCCTTTATTGGAAGCAGGCTTATGTTAGAGACAGGCCTTTATTTCTAATTCCCTCTGTTTGATAAGTATATTTGCTCATATTTTAGTATGGGTTAGGGTCCTTGTTTTCTGATCTGCTTCTGTTGGGGTTCGTTAGGTAGCCGTTTTTTTGTTACTGCGACGCATTACCGATAATTACGGTAATCAATGACGGCACGCTCCAGAGACTTCCACCGGCCGAGCCGTCTTGTGGCATACTGCCATCTTGTGGCACTTGTGCGTTACTACAAACTACAGTTACATTACATAACAGGCACCAGGAGTTTACCGGTATCCACCATTGTTTTTTCCTTTGTTTTTTTCCCCGGTCTGTATTTGGGGCCGGCCTTTATTTGTTCGTATTGACCACGGCCCCAGACATTATCGGAGACCTGGCTTTTAATGGACTACCGGCCACTATTAGAGGAAATACGGTAGCTACACACATATGCTAGCATTGTTGCCTAACACACTTTATGCTACATTGGCATCCCTGACTTTATTTTACCAAAACTAGCTGTTGTGAATTTATTCCTCAGTTCAACATGATTGACAAGACCATCGGGCTTGTCAAGGTTAGCCAGTTACCTGATATCATATTCAGTGCTTATAGCCTGTGACTGGGGTAAAAAAAAACTGTCAGGCCTGCTAACTTGGCTAGCTACAGCACATTCAATCTTAAAAGAATAAGCGGTGACACTTTACAATAAGGGTCACTAAGTTAAGGGTTAGTTAATGCTTAATAATCATTAACTAACCCTTAATTAACAGTTAACTAATGTAATCATTAATTTATACATTATTTAATAGTCATCTTTATAAACTATTATATAATGTATAAATTAATACCTTAGTTAACATGAACACCATTAGTAAATGACACATTGGTTAACTGTTAATTAAGCATTAACTAACCCTTATTAAGCATTAACTAACCCTTAACTTAGTGTACCCTTATTGTAAAGTGTTACCGAATAAGCTCACTTACAACAGTACTTTACCGACATCCAGCAACCCTTTTAACGAAAATATCCAACAAACTGCACCGCGCTACAAAATTGTTTAACTATAAAAAAGAAATATCAAACAACCTGATGTAGAATCAAGGAAAAGGAGGAAAAGAGCGACTCTTGGCCAAACCGCAACACCTGTTTCTAGCAGCGTACTCTAGTAGCAGCAAGCTTAAAACATTTTCAGTTCCATGGCCAAGGAATAACAAGTGCCAGCACACATGTTCAATGATAAACCGCTTTTATTTTTATTGAGAGCGGTGTGTATTGTTTGCTACGCATCCTCTTCAGAAAGATCAGCATTCGCCTTGTGCTGACACCTGGAGATTGTCAAGAATGGGGGCCATCTCTTCACTTGTACATCAGCGACTTCACATTACTCTCACAGACCATGAAACCATCATCAGGGTTGGACTGTCATTATTATGGCTGTACAGCTATTTACCCTTGTCAGACAGTAGGCAGGTGGGAGATGACTTGCGGGTGCAGCTGGATGTGACAGCCATAGTAATGGATGGTTGAAGGCAAGTGACAGGAGTGGGCAGGTACAGTGTGAAGAAATCCTCACCAACCGATAAGTAAATAAATACCGATAGTTTTGGATTGAAGCTGCCAATAGCAGGTATTTTGAATAAACAGAAGAAGAACTGGGTAGTTAGCATGAGCAGCGATAGCCACCATGGCTGAACAGACAAATATAAGAGCGCCACCTACAGAAACTCAATCAACAGAAATCCAAGGGAAAAGAAACAAACGAGTTGTGCTAAAAAGGACAAAGATGAAAAGATTAGAAGGCGCGATGAGGAGTGGTGCAGATGTGGCTCCTTTTCTTTTGGACTTGTAGGTTTCAGTATCGTTTTGTTAGTCTACATTAAGTGTCTTTAAATTGTGCCTACGGCTTCTCAACAAAAGTGTCGCCAAAAATAAAGAAAAACAAGAATCTTGCGGATTAGCACTTTAAATAAAGAATTAATTTACAAAAAACTAGAAGGGCACTCAGGGAGCACAGACATCTGCCAAGGTTCGTGCTATTATTACTTGTTCGTGAGTCGGATCCGGATCCACTCCAAAATGTAATGGGTTCTTCCTTGGCCCATGCTACACCCTTCCACGAAGTTTCATGAAAATCGGGCCAGTAGTTTTTCCGTAATCCTGCTAACAGACAAACAGAAAACATAACCTCCTTGGCAGAGGTAATTAAATGTAGAAGTAAAATTTGCAAAGACAATAAAATTAATTTTCAGGTTTTTTGACTGTTTTTATGTAGCTGTGGTCAGGGGGGAACCTCCATCTTATCAGAAGTGGACAGTAGTGACTGACCGATACCGATTATTTAATAAAAGGCCAATATCGGCCTCATGTATCAGCAAACTATTATATCGGTCTAACCATCAGGCCATTGTGGTCTGAGCTATTGTGCCAATGTGTTATGATTAAACTATGATTAAAGTGCAATGTAAGCCAAGACTTACGTATCAGCTCCCAACTGATACAAATGCAAAACATCCACAAAGGCCAAATCGAGCGGCTCCTCATGTCTTCTGAAATCTAAACCGGAGTTATTTGTGCGTCGCAATTTCTCTCAGACCATCGCCGACTTGCCGCGTCTGCAAACAGCAAGGCTCCCCCAACGGCCTCGGCTGTCATTTCATGCTTTGCCAGTTGAATGGGAGTGATTGGTACAATGTGTTTGCACTCCAAACTCCCCGCATTTCCAGAGCTGCCAAACAGATTGAACTGGGGGATGTAGCAAATGTAGCCATCAGAACAGCCCTCTATTTTTGCCTCAAGCCATAGCTGATTGATAGCTTTGATAGCCACAGAAGCAGGATTGTGTTTCTGTATGTGTGTGTGTGTGTGTGTGTGTGTCCACGTTTTTTTCCAAGAGAAGGATGGGGGGGGTGGACATTGAAACAGATAAAAAGTAGTGGGTGAAAATGTGAAATGTCAATTGTAATGCCTTGCTTCTTATCACCGCACCGGGGAGACCAGGAAACAGATGTGACAGGTGTCTGATTGAGACCTACAGGAAGCCACTGAAACAGAGGCTAAATTGGAGGAAGCATGTGTCAGTTTTTTTTTTTTTTTTATCCTTTTCTCCTCGGGGGGATGATTCAACCCGGGGCAAGGCTGTCGCGTGATCGGCCGGCGAAGGGGGAAACCAAGGAGTCCGAATCTTCTCAGACGCATTCGAGAAAGCTGACACCGCCTTGGCTCAACAGGGGCTTCGCGATGCGGTAAACAAATCACTCAGCAATCACGGGCTTTTCTATCAAAACGGTGCCTTTCGCAAGCCGCTTTACAAGCTTTGCCGTGATATACGAGCGCTAAATGATTCCGGGCATCAGGCGGTGGTCGTTTTCTGGAGGAGGAGGAGGAGGAGGAGGAGGAGCTCCGGCACCACCAGGTGGACAGCAATCAATCAGAGGCATTGATTTCCAAGGGAGTTCCCGCGGTCGTGTCGGATTAATATGGATTAGTCCCGCTGTGCATCTGAAAACCGTGTAGTTAGCCAGTCGGCTGGTTCAGTACGGCGAAGTTAAAAAATGGTTTAATAAGCGTTTTTTTTTTTTTTTTTACCCCCCCTTCCAATATCAGTGTACTGAAATTGCTTTGATGCTTTGATATGGATTTCGAGGTTTTGATTTAGCGCTCGTGATTGCCGTGTGATACGCATGATGATAAAAAAAATGAATCGATCGGAGGAAACGTCATCATGCCAGATGCGTCAGTGTTTGGTCTTCAATACAGAACGGTTAAGTTGTCACGAAGCGTATTGATATTTTTCACAGTGTGGTTAATATCGATTAGCTTTTCATGTTAGGATTGTGTATGTGCAGAACAGAACGTTCATTGTGAACCGCAGAAAACACATTCAATCTTGTCCTTTTTTTTATATTACCATATAATCCGGTGGGTGTACATCACCCCGGAGCGCACTGTCAATTCCCATTTTTTTTTGAGATAAGGAGATCTTCTTCCCTCCAAAAGTGTGTTATGTCAGCGACGAGGTACGAGGTCGATGTTGATTTTTTTTTTTTTTTTTTTTTTTTTTTTTGCGCACCTTCACATTTTGTTCACTCTATTGACTCATCTGCCTCTCTCTCTCTCTCTCTCTCTCTCTCTCTCTCTCTCTCTCTCTCTCTCTGGGGTCGCGCGGATTCTCAAGTATGACAGATGAGTAAAGCCGCGAAGCTCCGGGACATTCCCAAGGCAAAGATTCCCGGGGACTTATTTGGCTTTAACTCGCAACCGCGGCAATCCCGTGAGAAAAAAAAACAAAAAAAACTCCTTCCTCTCTCTCTCTCTCTCTCTCTATCTCCTGCTTGAAAGAATACAGATACCCCCTTTGACATCTACACTGTACTAACAACCCCCTCCCTCCCTCCCCCACCCACCTCCACCCCTCCTAGCTCCCCCAAGCCTTTCCCTGTCAAATCCAAAGATCCTTTAGCAGGAGGAAGGAGGAAAAAAAACAAAAAAAAACTCACTCCTTGGGACACAAAAACCCACGAAACGTGTGCGGACGTTAGGGCTGAACAATTAATCAAAATTTTATAGAAATTTCAATATGGCCTACTGCAATTTTCAAATCGCAGGAGGCACAATATTTTTTTAAAGGCAAAATGTGTGTCAAAATAGCATTTTGAATGAAATATTGTGGTGCTGCAGAGATGCCCTGGCCTACGCATCATAGTCTACAGACTTAAGAAAACATCTTTGTTTGGTACAGATCCCCGCAAAAATCACACCATAATCATTATAATATGTTTTTCAATGAAAATGAGAATAATGATGTAAAAATGATCATTCCCTCTAATATCGCAAATCATATCGCAATTGCAATATCAGTCAAAATAATCGCAATTAGATATTTTTTTTCGGACGTGAAACCGGACATTGAACGACTTCAGCTCTAAGAAACAACAGCCGGCACTGAGTAATGGAGGCGGCTGATTGGCGCAGTGCAACAAGCAGAATAAATTAAACACACAACTTTACTCAAATCTTCTGCGAGCTAATTGCGGCGGCCTCTCTCCGAAATCCCGGAGAAGTCCCGTCTCTAATTGCAGTCGTCAACTCGTCTTTTTTCCCTCCTTTAAACAAAAGAAGCAGGAGTCATATGGTTTTTATCGCTCCCCGGAATCTTAATACCTTTGTAAGTAGGGCTTTAAATCCAAAGCTGTTTGATATTGACTTTCCCCTCTAATCTGCTCTCTAATGATACCAAGGCCTCTTTCAATAGATGCACCCATAATATTATGGGGGTTATTTGTCCTTTCTTCTTTACCCCCAGCAACATGCTTCACACTGTATCTCCCAACCCCCTCAAAGGGGTTTTTTGATGCAACCGCCTCTCTGCTGGAGGAGAGTGTGACAGGCGCTCAAACGGGATTGAGTGGTAAATTGAATTAGAGCAGGCTGCGGAATATGCCAGAATGGCAGGTGTACAGCGGTCTCTGTGTGGACAGCCGTGATTGGCGGCAACTGTGAAAGCCAGTGTGTCTACAGTACAGGGTTTCAGTTACTTTCCTATGAGGGCAGCATTCCCTAAAGAGAAACTGCCGGATGGCCAGGTAGGCTGAGCCAGATGTTTAACCCGACCTCCCCCAAAGGGAGTCATTCCTATGTTCCCAGGGTCCTATGTTCCCAGGGTCCTATGTTCCCCAGATTTATATGGCACATAATGGGAACATGACAAAGGGTCCTATGTTCCCAGGGTCCTATGTTCCCCAGTTCTTGGGTTAGGGTTAGAGACCTTCAAAATCAAATACAATGATAACCATTGGTTTTATTGTGTTTATACAGCTGTTTTGAAGCCTTGTTCCAATAAAAAAAACTGGATAATATTTATGAAATATTTTAACTTGAAACGGGTCAAATTTGACCCGAACACAATAGGAGGGTTAATGTGTGTTAACAGAATATTGAACTGGGGAACATAGGACCCTGGGAACATAGGACCTTGGGAACATAGGACCCTAGGAACTTAGGACCTTGGGAACTTAGGACCCTGGGAACATAGGACCCTGGGAACTTAGGACCTTGGGAACTTAGGACCCTAGGAACTTAGGACCTTGGGAACATAGGACCCTGGGAACATAGATACACCCCCCCCCCAAAGCACAAGCATACTCTTTAAAAGCTTGATTAATAGCCTAACCGTGGGTTCAGACTGCAAGCAACACAATCGACAAGTGACCAGAAGTCCATTCATTTCCTACAGAGCTGAGCGACCAGGGGAACTTGACCGATATATAGATGGTCCACAAGCTTGTTGGCCACGGCTGATGCGATGTGATTTAGCCTCATGAACAACAGTCCTGCCTGGCAAGTGCAAAATGGACAAGAAGTTGATTCCAGCCATTCAAAGCTGTGGAGTTCTCTAGAACATTTATTTGAAAGACCCCGGGAATAAATGTCTCAAAAACAATGCTTGGAGAATGGCTGCATCCATCGATTTTTTTTTCTGTTTATTTACTATTAATGCTACCTAATTAGTGCTTACTAGCTAGCTTTAGTGCCAGGCAGTTCCCACATGTCCCCCTCCCAACCAAGTCTTTTTTATTGATTAGTTCATTTCGAGCCTTACTTCGAAATGAATCTAACCTGCCAACGTCCTGTGTGCCTGAAGCATTACATGTTATGAGTTGCTGTACACCTTTTAGGCCAATAGAGTCACATTTAATTTTAATTTTTAGTATTTTATCATTACATTTTTAAATGATGACTTACAAAGTCATGCAAAGTGTTTTATTTTTAACATTTATTTTTTTTATTTTTTATTTTATTGATTCTACTTGTCTTTCATATGTTGATATGAAAAAGTATAGGAAAAAAATATAAAAGTAATTGTACAATTAGTGTGTGTGTGAGGTTAATTATTAATTAAAATAATACATGTCCTTTTTGTTTAAGATTCATTGTAATATGGCATTGTAATATATAAGCAGCATCTCCAGCGTTCCATACCACTGCCGTTTCGGGTCAAGTACCAGACCTCCAGACCTCCAGGTTACATATACTGAAACTCGAAAACCCGAATGATCGACTCGTTCACTAATGCTCGAGAACGATTCGTTCAAAATGATTTATTCGTTCTTTTTCACCCGGCACTGGCTAGCTACGTGAACTCATCGAAATGAAGTTCTGCACGAAACCGCCACATAGAAGCCCCCCATCAAACCAAGTCGATCGCACTGTAAACAAGCAGTGACATCAGTGTTTATCCGGCCCGGCACCATTTGTTTTCTTGCACATCTCTATCTTGGACGACAAAAGAAAGCGGGAAACAGATTGTGTGGAGAGCTTTGTGAGAGCAAGACAGATGTCTGTTTCAGCATACTGTAAAGGCTGAGGCAACAACGGGCAACTCGATTTAAAGCCGTTACTTTGGAAGAGCAGTTTGCGCCAGATTCGGAGTGAAGGCCTGAAAGGGGGCTGGTGAATCAGCAATGAGTTCATGTCGGGTTTCATTGTGCTTTTCTGTCTTTTGCACAGAAATGCGTTCCACTATGGGCCGTAGCACATGAAGCGCCGCTCGTTTTCTGCCCTTGTTCTTTTGGGGTCGAGAAAACTCTTAAGTCGCAGCCGCGGTGTTAAAGTAATTGCTGTCAAGATGTGATTTGCCTACACAGTCAATTAAGAAGAGCGTGTTCACATGCACTCTGAGCACGGAAAGATACCGGAAGTCACCCATCCCCCTTTTTAATAAGGCTCTTACATGAAAAACTATAAAATAAGGTTCAATTACCGTGCTTTTATTTTGACGTGCGCATTGTAAATGCTCGTGCATTTCAGTTTCCTGGATGTAAAACTGCCATATGAATGTTCAATAAAAACTTGAACTTGAACTTACTGGCTGTAACAACGCATTATGTAATAACACCGCATTATGTAATAACTCGACAAAATGTAATACATTTTCACTTCATGATGTAATAACACCCGCATTTTGTAATAATCTGCCACATTTTGTATTACATGACATACTGACATTTGTGTGTACCAGTACTTAGATGTTTGTGTCAGTATAACACTCAGTGTTGTGCAGTTTCTATGTCTCTATGAACACTCAAGTACAGTTTCTATTAAGCTAAGGAATACAGTGACACTTAATGTAGTTTTGACCAATGAAAGATACTAATCTACTGAACTAATAGTATCTTTTTAAAATGAATTTTGAGTCAGTATGATTCATGCTAGAATGCATAAAATAAACATTGCTGTTATAATGTTAGAACGATTTTTATGAATGAAGACATCCATTTTGGTTGGTTATTACATAATGCACCATATTATTACATTTTCATCAAAAATAAAAGTGCAACTCCTGTGTTTTGTAATAACCACCACAATATGTGATAATTTATTACAAAATGCGGGGAAATTTATTACATATTGCGTTCAGGCTGTGTATTACAAAATGCGTCAGATTATTACATAATGCGGGTGTTATTACATAATGAAGTGAAAATGTATTACATTTTGTCGAGTTATGACATAACGCGGTGTTATTACATAATGCATTGTTACACCGGCTGATCAGCTCATGTTGAGGCTAAACAGCCAGGCAGCTGATACTACTGCTGTTCCTAACAGCCTAAGACAAATAGGATTGTTGTACCATCATGGAAAAGTGGTTGCAGGATGAAGCATATCCTATCAAGACACACTCTCTATGCGCTCCCTGATCTGCTGCAATTTATTGCACCATGGACCCCCAGTTAATTCATCATAGCCCATCATGTGACGATGGTGGCTTATCATTGTAAACCAAACATATGCTCGCCATATTGCACGAAGTAGGCTGTAAATGCTTGAGGAATCCTCTCAATCCTCTTACCGGAGGTGTATCACAGTTATCCTGAGTGTCGAGTGTGCACTGGCTTTTTTTTTTTTTTTTTTGCCTTGACACTGTGTGTGTGTGTGGAGTGTGAGAGGCAGATGTGGCTCTCACACTCATTTCACAGTAGTTTGCCTTGCAACACGGTAGCGGGGAGTCATTTCACATTATCTTCCAGATTGGCTGGGGCCATTTCTCTGACCTTCTCATTTTTTTTTTTTTTTTTTTTTATCTGGCTTCATTTTCTTTTGGCTGAGCGTGATTATGATGTTGACCGTGTTGCCAGAATTGCTTACAAAAACAAAATCTAATTTTTGTGCCTTTCACTATCTGTTCCGTTGCATTCATACGCATTTTGGAGTGGCGATATACAAGAGGCACTTAACCGCGGCTTAAAGTGGACCGGAACGGCTCCAAACTTTGCACTATTTGGAGCCGATCTAGTCTCAGGAGGCACCGGGAGACCGCAAAATGTCAATGAGCTAATTAGCCTAATTCAAAGCGGGGGGACACAGATTCGGTCCTTCCTGAAGGGAGCCATTGGGTTCTGTGGAGATTATAACCTCTTAACTGGTCTTCTCCAGGCCTCTCTCTCTCTATCAGCCAGGTTTGAAGAGACGTCATGCATCTCTGACCCCCCCCCCCTCCCCCCCCCTTCCCTCAATCCATCCATTTCAAAGCCGAGTGCTCCAATTTCTGGATAGAATATATCCCAAGGCTTGTCGCGCTTATTGGGGAGGGGGGGGGGGGGGGGGATCTGCTCGCGACGATAGCGAGTGACGGGGCACTTTGTGTGGGGGAGTCAGCTGTGTGCCAATAACACACACACACACACACACATATAGAGATTTTTCCAAAGTCACTCGGATACATGATCACATCGTGGGGAACGCCAAGTGTGAAGGATGGATTCGCGCCTCATGCCGTATTCCTGGCGCCGAGGAGGGTGCTAGGTACCTCGTGATCGGACTCTTTTATTAGCCCGCGCAAATAATACTTCTTTTTTTTTTTTTTTTTTTTTTTTTTTTTTACATCCCGACTGTCACTTATGCCCCTGCTCGGCTCGCTGATGACTCACTGTGTCACTTAATTTGAACATTTGGGTGGGTGGGTGGGGGGGGGGGCACTTAGAGGCCAAAGCTGACAATTAAAGATTCTGGGGTTTTTTTCCCGGTCTTTGGGAGTCGGGGACTCGGGGGTCGGGGGCCACTGGACGGAAAAATACGTGGATCGGCAGTGATGGACAGACTCCTTTGCTTTTTTTTTTTGGCCAATTTCAATTGCCTTGATCTTTGGTAGTAAAATATGTAGTGTGGTGCGAGATACCCCGATGGGAGAAAGCGCATGCAGGGACAAAAAAAAAAAAATTGCTTTAAAATTAATTTTGGTAGCTGAAGAATAGCCAACCTTTTCCCAGAGCCTGCCTCAACTGTGTGCTGGGTTTTGTCCCACTTGAGTGTCTGGCACTGTTGTTTCCTACTGGGAATGCACCGCCACCTCATACCTCACTGTGAGGACTTGTGTTATGAATTTGTGTTATGATTTGAAAATATAAAATTGCCTCTTCCTTGCGCATTTAAAAGCCGTTGTTTCGGTTGGACTCGTCACACCTACATGAAACACATTGGAAATCGGCGATATATTCAAAATGTGACAATATGAATCGTGATATTAGCTCTGGTTTATTCTGCTGTAGTAATCACAAATAAGACTCCATTGAAATTAGATTATTTGCACTTTGTACATTGTTGTTTACATTCTAGCGTAGTGATTCTCAACCTTTTTCATATCATGGACCCCTAATGTAGTCCACATTAGAGCCACAGACCCTCATTTGATTAGATTTTGTCTCTCGAACCGAAATCTGAGAATATTTTTATTGTTAGATATGATTTTGTCCAGAATTCCATGACTATCTGTATTGTAGGTAGAGAGATAACAGAGAAACTATGATCAAAACAGTCATTCTTCTACATTCTCTAATTGTGTTAACATCTTGTAAATGAAATAATGGTGAAGTTTAACAATTTATCAGTTTGCTGGGGATCCCCTGGAACCCCCTCAAGGACCCCTGGTGGTCCCCGGACCCCACGTTGAGAACCACTGTTCTAGCGAGCCAATGCCATTGCTAGAAAGATTTGTACATAAATCTCATACTTTGTTGACACTGAACTTTTATTTATCACATCGTATCGTGTTTATATTGAATCGTGAACCCCATATTACGTATCGAATCGTATCGAGATATAAGCATATCGTCCCGTCCCTACTATCTATGCCAGTGGTTCTCAACGTGGGGTCCGGGGACCACCAGGGGGTCCTTGAGGGGATTCCAGGGGGTCCCCAGCACATTGATGAATTGTTCGATTTCACCATTATTTTATTTACAAGAAGTGAACACAATCAGAGAATGTAGAAGAATGACTATCTCTCTACCTTACAATACAGACAGTCATGGAATTCTGGAAAAAAAATCATATCTAACAATAAAAATATTCTCAGATTTGGGTCAAAATCTCATGAAATGGGGGCCCGTGGCCCTAAAGTGGACTAAACTAGGGGTCCTTGATGTGAAAAAGGTCTATGCGATTGGTTGACGCTATCGCCCCGAACCTAGTTGGGAACCAAAAGTTTGTTTCGGAAAAGGCGAGGAGGTCAGGATATTGCCTCAGTTGATCTTGTTAGCGTGTTGTTGTTGTTTTTTGGGGGGGGGGTGGTGGTGGTGGCTTTGCAGCGCTCCCCCCCCCCCCCCCGCCAGCCTTGGGAATCGCCGCCACCTTCAAGTGCGGAGCGAATCCTCCGACGTAAGTGTGTTAAGCCCCGTGTGCCTCTCGCCCGAGGGTGGAAATGAAGACAGGCTGCCCGCGTGAAGAATGATGGCTCCTTCAAGAGGCAGCTGTCCTATTTTCAGCCCGGGCCGACGCTCGCTCGCTCGCCCCGACAGTGTGCTGTTTGACTCTCTCTCTCTCTCTCTCTCTCTCTCTCTCTCTCCTCTTTCCTTTTGTTCTCCTCCGTTCTCGCTCTGTCTTCCGGCTGGGCGAGGAAGAGGACCTTTGAGGACGGAGAGAAAAAAAAAAAAAAGTCAGAGGAAGAGAGAGCGCAAAAAAAAAAAAAGGCCTCAAAAGTCTGCGAAAGGATTATGTGTACTCCCCACCCCCCCACCCCCCCCACCCCTCCCCCCAAACGTCTTCAAGGATGGAAATGTTATCGATGCATGTTAAGTCCTCTGGGGGTTTTCACTCAAAGGACATTTGGGGGGGGCCCTTTCATCCCTGACATGAAGGTGGAAGGAAACATTATTGAGGCCCCCGCGAACACGACAGAGGCCTCTCCTTTCAGCGGGGGAGGCTTGAAAGGAGGAGAGTCGTCTCCTTCCGCCCCTTTGAGAGCGCCGGGGCCTCGTAATTGGCCGAAATGGCTGCTCTTTTCTTCCCCTCCGCTCTCTGGAGGTAATAATTGGTATTTATGAAGTATTTATGGTCCATCTTTGCCGATGTCAGCTCCGCACAGATGGGGGGGGGGGAAGAATTTCGACTCTTTTTTTTTGGACGGCGGAAAGAGAAGCTTTTTTTTTTTTTTTTTACTCCTCGTACTCCTCCTCTTTTCCTCGGAAGAAGCGCTGCTCTTTTTTTTTTTTTTTTTTGTTTCGTCCCTTTTTTTTTTTTTACGTATTCATAAATTCAGCCGAGTCATGAATTGTTGCACTTATATAACTTGTTTGAAGGCGACCGAGGCCCATCTGTGACAGTGACTTGGAGGGATGGAATAGGCTTCCCGCTAACGAGCGAATTTTATCAGGCAATTAAGCCAAAGCCAATGAAAATATATTCACGATTGTTTACGGATCAATCAACCAAGGATCCCCCCCCACCCCCCCGCCCTTCCCCACCCCTTCACCCAACCTGCTTTCTCCCTCTTCTTCTGTGGAGCCAGCTGTTTTTTTATTTTTCACGAAAAACCTGTTTGAATTTGATTAACTCCCCCCCCCCACCGGAGTCCTACCTAGTAATGCAAAATAGGGCTGGGGCGATATGGTTGAAATCAATATCATGATAATCATAAGGATTTTTCTCGATATCAATATATATCACGATATGGTTCATGTATGCGAAATCACGTTAAGTAATCAAATGAATGTTCATCTCATCGAACCGAACGGTGATGTTAGGTGTGATGTCAAACAAAACAGAAATATTCAAATAATATTCCTACCATACCTCATTTTATGAGAGTTTTTAAGTAAAATTTGCTTGTCATCATCAATTTAGACAGCAGAAATGTGTGTCACGATATTAAAATATCTTCATATCATCACGATATGATTCCACGGATAGACGATAAACGATAATATTGAATTATCGCCCAGCCCTAATGGAAAAATACATAAGGCCATTCATGCAAACTTATAGTTCTATATAGTGGTTCTTGTAGGCAGGATAGAATGACAGAAAAAGACAATGTGTGCAATGCAAAAATGAGACTGTCCCGCCTTTGTCGGAGAGCCGGTGGGAACAAAATTCACCGTGTGTACTTTGCGAGTTTCCCTTTGTCCCGCTCCCATACAGCACAAGCTTATCTCCCCCCCCCCCCCCCTTTTTTTATTATTCCGACTGTTTATCCTACTGTACCGCAATGTCCACATTCTGAGTGACTGCGCTAATTGTTCCCGCTCATGCCGTTCCTCTGCAGATTCAATTATACGCCACTCTGGGCATTCTGAAAAAAGAAAAAAAAAAAAAAAAAAAAAGAGGATGGGGATGGGGAAAAAAAAAGAGGGATGTGAACTGAAAGTGTGGGAGCGTCTGAGAAATGAAAGAGATGGAAAGCGAGAAGGGGCTTGAAAAGGTTTGGGAGATAAAAGAGGGGGGAAAAAGAAGTTGAGAGAGAGAGGGGAAGAGAGCTTGGAAGTAGAAAACGGAGGGATAAATGAGAGGGAGCGAGAGAGAGAGAGAGAGAGAGTGTAAGATCAGTCCCTTGAGTCATATATTTTTGTTAGGGGGGAAATCAGCTCAGTGGAGTGTGTACTGTAATGGCACCCCCTCTGTATAATGATTGGCGCTGACCTCCCAAATGAGAGGATTAGTTTGTGCCTGAGCTGGCCAGGGATAATGGACCTCACCTTAGTTCAGCTGCAGCTTGACACAGCAGAAAATGCGTAGAGGAAAAAAAAAAAAAAAAAAAAGACTCTTCACGGCAGGAGGTGGCCCTGAATCCCATTCATCTGCATCTCCATTGTGTCAAATTGGACATGCATTCCTGCACCTCTGCTGGATGTGAACAGATGGCATAAACACACTAGACATATATATATATATATAGCCTATATACCATGAAAATGATGTGTTACATACTGTAATGCAGTGATTCTCAACCTTTTTCCATATCAAGGACCCCTAATTTAGTCCACATTTAGAGCCACGGACCCGCATTTGATGAGATTTTGTCTCATGGACCCAAATCTGAGAATATTTTATATTGTTGGATATGGTTTTGTCCAGAAACCCATGACTATCTGTACTGTAGGTAGAGAGATAACAGTGAAACTATGATCAAAACAGTCATTCTTCTACATTCTCTAATTGTGTTAACTTCTTGTAAATTAAATAAAAGTGAAGTTTAACAATGCATCGATTTGCTGGGGACCCGCTAGAACCCCCTCATGGACCCCTGGTGGTCCCCGGACCCCACATTGAGAACCTCTGCAGTAATGCATGTAATTATTCTACAATATCTGCCTCATGAGGAAACAAACAGTACATAAAGAGGATAGTGGTGCAACTACGGTGGCCAATGGGTGCAAACGCAAATGCGATGCAAATTCCAAAACACGTACAAAAAAGAAGAAACGCACCACAGGTTGCCAAAGCAAATAAAATAACAGGAAATAACAGGAAATCCGCTGCAAATTTGGAAAGGATTCAAATTCATAAACGCATCCGAAACCACAAAAACGTGCAACTGAAAAGCGCTCCGGTCAATACAGCAGAAACGCTCCGGGTCTCTAGGGGAGCGCTACGTGGAATCGGTTGATTTTTGTCACGAGAGAGAGAGAGAGAGAGAGAGAGAGAGAGAGAGGGAGAGAGAGAGAGAGTTTAGTTTGGCAGAGAGAAGATGAAAGCTTCCTATCCCCTCCTTTGTCTTCCTCTAAAGATCGATACCGCCACACCATCACGCATGACGGGTTGAGAATGCGTGTGGATGTTTCGCGACCGAGACTGCACCAGGAGAATAGCTGAAACTCTCTCTCTCTCTCTCTCTCTCTCTCTCTCTCTCTCTCTCTCTCTCGATTTGGTTTTTGAATTTGAATCATTTCTGAATTTGCAGCGTGTTTCCTGTTAATGTATTTTGCAACCTGTGTCTTCGATTTTGTGTTGTTTCTGAAGTTGCAGCGTTTCTCTTAAAGGAGTAGTTCACCCAAAAATGAAATTCTGTCATCATCTACTCACCCTCTTGCCAAATGAAACACAGGTGAAATTTGTTAGTCCATATAACACACAGGGAGGTTGCCAGCACAACTTGGTAGCAGCCTTCTCCAAAACAACTGAAGTCAATGGGGACCTGTTCTTTAGAGTTCCAAAACAAAAACAGCCAAACAATCACACTGTGAATAGAAAGACCTATACACCATTATTTGTTGCAAATCAATCAGCTGTAGTTAAGATTTGCACTAAATGATGGTGTAAATATTGTAGGTCTTTTTGGAACTCTGAAGAACTGGTCCCCACTGACTTCAGTTGTTTTGGAGAAGGCTGCTATGGAGTTGTGCTGGCAACCTCCCTGTGTGTTATATGGACAAACTTCACCTGTGTTTCAACTGGCATGAGGGTGAGGAGATGATGACAGAATGTTCATTTTTGGGTGAACTATTCCTTTAATGCAATTGCTTCGGGCCCTCGAAGTGCGTTTGCGCCCCTCGGCCACCGTACGCAACCGACTCATAAAGCAATTGTGTGTAATGTGACTTTAAAGAATAGCAAGCAGCGAGGAAGTCTCACAGAAGGCCCCACAGGACTCCTGTGATGCTGCAATAAGGGTTAGTCATTGTCCCACAAATATCAGATTTAAATTGAATTATCCAAAACCATAACCCCCATGTATCCGCCACAATCCCTCGATTCGTTTGCATCATAATCAGGCATTTGTCGCCTGCCTGTGGTCGCGCATGCCAGGTTTGTCTACAGGAATTGTTGCTCTTGTTATTGTGGCTTTCTCTCAGGCAGTGACAGTCTCCCGGTCGGAGGAATATTGCGGCTCGGGTAGTGAATATTGTGGCTAATGTCTGACTTCAGGGCACACTCTCCTTTTGTGTGCTCCGATCCAGCAGGATTAAAGCATCCATCTTGCCCTCCCTCTTCCCCTAATGGTATTAGGAAAAGGGTGGATGGGTTTTAGTATTCCGTTAAGGAATATCTGATATGGGGACTGGCTGATTCAATTAAGTAAAGAGGCGAGGCGGGAGGGAGGGAGGGAGCGAGGGCCGGCGTAATAGCCTCTGAGCTGCACAGCTTGGAGGGGGGAAGGGGGGGGGGGGGGGGGGGGGGGGCAACTGTTAACTTGAGCAACTCCTGCATTACTACCCCTCCCCCCCCCCCCCCAAAAAAAAAAAACAATGATGCACTCATTACCAAGAAGAACTTGTCAGCCACAGTTTTACAGTAAATTGCCCACCACAAAAACACAATCCAATCATCTTACAAAACAACCAGTTGTTGGGTTTGTAATAAAAATCATTTAGTACAGTGATTCTCAACCTTTTTCATATCAAGGACCCCTAATTTAGTCCACATTAGAGCCACGGACCCCGATTTGATGAGATTTTGTCTCTCGGACCCAAATCTGAGCATATTTTTATTGCTAGATATGATTTTGTCCAGAATTCCATGACTATCTGTATTGTAGGTAGAAAGATAACAGAGAAACTATGATCAAAACAGTCATTCTTCTACATTCTCATTGTAAATGAAATAATGGTGAAGTTTAACAATTCATCAATTTGCTGCGGACCCCCTGGAACCCCCGCTGGTCCCCGGACCCCATGTTGAGAACCACTGATTTAGTAATTTCAGAATACAGCCTTCATTACAAAAAGTTACATGAGATGAAACACCCACTCCCACATTTCAAGCAACGGGATAAGATCGCGAATTTGAAATACTGTAGTGCAAACTCCTTTGTTGACATAACCTTACTTTTTCCATTTTCTCCTCAACATTTACTCAACCTTTTCTTCGTGTAGTCCCACTCGATATTACGCCAATGTATTCAGTGAACTGGATTTAGCTGCTCATCAGCATGATGTTCTCCACAACATGATGCCGCATAAAGATCCTTCAAACTGCCTTTTGAGTTAATCACAAAGCCAGCTCAAATAAGCTGTATGGCAGTGAGGCATTTTGTTGTTTGTTCACTCAAATTCTGTGGATTCTTAATGTGGCTTGTGTGGAATTCTTATTATATAATTTTCTACAAATCAAGCATCCTTGGTTTTATTGTTAAAGGGAAGGCCGCCTGAAAAATGCCATTTGCACTAGGGCTGTGCAAAACAATCAATACAGCTGAGTATTGCAATATTTTTTTCCATGATACTGTATCGATATTCCAGACCCTCGTTTCGATACATAAAAAAAAATGATTCATGTTTTAAACAGATTTAAAATGTCCTTAAATTTCCCTCAAATCCCTTTGAATTAAATAGTTTTGACTCAATTTGTCCGCTGAGTTATCAATATAATGTGATGTACATATTAGACTACCCAGGTGGTACACAGCAAGTTGTATTTTCAGCTCTATTTTGAAATTTTCAGTAAATTATGTAGAGTATTGCAATGTATCGCAATATATATCGTATCGCAATGTATCGTGATACGTATCGTATCGTGACCCATGTATCGTGATACGTATCGTATCGTGAGGTCCTTGCCAATACCCAGCCTTTATTTGCACATTCCCAGAAGACAGAACAGTAAACAAATAAAGGCATTAACTAACACTCAATTCCAATTTTTAATATCAAAATTTACAGTCAGAATTTTGGAAGATCTCTCTTTGCCCCACAGCAGAGCGATCGCTAAAGTTCAATTCCTTAGCTGGAAATGGCTATTCAAGCTATACATGAAACCAAGACAAACACTATCTCTTTCTTTTCTTTTTTTAAAGTACTTTCTGTTCAGTTTTTTTAAATTGTACAATAAGCAAGTAATGAACTGGAAAAAATAAAGAAAAAAAAACAGGAAAAGAATGCGTGGGGCTGCACACACACAAAGGAAACTGTTTTCAATAGATGTCCAAATGTGGTACGTTCTAAGCAAGCGTCAGTTCAAGTTCAGTTCACTTCATTTCAGTCGTTTTCTTTTATTGTAAGCCTATGAAATAATTGGGTGACTGAGCAAGAAGAAATATTTTCACAGGTTGGATTCCGACAGCGGCGTTTGTTAATTCCAAACTCTTCCGTTGAGTGAACAAAAATGGCATTTTCAGGGCAACTTTGTCACACCCTGTCTCAATATCCTCTGCCAGTCCTAAAATGCTGAACTTTCCACCTAAAGATTCATACTTGTCCATACTTATCATTTGCTCCTTGCCATCTTCGAGGTCGTTGGTTTTACAAGCCAGTCACCGTTTTGTCGAATGACTGAGCCAAAAAAGAAAAAGCGATCTTAAATGAGATGGATAGTATTTTGACCAGAGGAGAGAGTTTACCCGACGTCTCCAGCCCCGTTCCGCTTGGACGCCTCCAAATGGATTTATAATGCATTACACTTAAGACTTTTCGCGGAGCGTGGGACAGAAGACCTAAATCACTTTTTCTGGACTTGTCCCACTTCGTACAGTCGAGTGGTCAGGTTATCACGGTGTCGTTTGGTGTCTTCAAGCCACCAAGTCCCAATGCTGTCTGGAGCCATTGGGTTTCCATTACCGCAAATCCATTCCACTCATTTAAAATTAATGGCTGTGGACCTTCCCTGACCCCCCGAGATAAGACAGGCCAAGTCTGTTTTTTTCAGCACCTCGAGGATTAGGTTTTCCTCTCCTTATCAATCCATCGCCAAAGGATTCAAAGTAGATGGAACCCAGTTTTTGCAGTTTAGGTACCTTGGGCATGATAATATTTGGATGATATCATTGGAAAAGGATTTTTGATGAGTTTCCTCATTTCACTTTAGAAGAAGGCATCCAGCGGCATTGAGACTATACAAGATATTTAGATTCATCTCATGTTGCTATGATTTAATCATATGCAAAATGCTGTAATTTCACCTACAGCACAGAATAATCTTCTTACAGTGTTGCATGCATTGATGTATCTAAATAGCACATTGAAAACAGTCAAACTGAATGTTGTTAAAGTATCAGTACACCTACATTTGCAATCCTAATCTCTAATGTGATAAACATCCAAAATAGAGATGTTAAGCCATTTTTTGAAAGATTCTCACGAAAACATCACAGTGGTTCAGTTCAGTGTTATGGGCGAGCAACGTATGTCAGCTAATGTAGCCAGAGGCCACAGTTGAAAGCTATCTAGTTATTCAACTGTTAGTTATGTGAAATTATTCTCAGTATGATGAACATATCCAGTGTTATTTCCCCTTGGTGACAGGGTTTAGATTAAAAAGGGAAAGAAGACAATGGAGGCTCTCACAAGCTTAGAATTATAAGGTTCTATCTGCCTCCAGGATAGTTCTGAGATATTGAGCTTCAAAGTTTTCAGCATCCATTGAGTTAAATGGAGATGGGTCCTTTTGTTTTAGAAATTACAGACTCAAAAATCATTATTTTCAAAAAATAACACCACACATACTGTATGTCAACAGGCACTCATAGAATAGGTTCATGGGACTATCTTAGTTTTGACAAAAAGGTCAGATAGAACCTTATAATACCAAGGTCACGTGATGCTAATCAAGATTATGAGCGCTATCACTTGTCATGCATTGCCAAACCTAAGTGTAGCCACATCGTACTGTAAACACACACACACACACACTCCATAATGTATCCTTTCCTACACAAAAAGGCCCTAAGTGCACCGTGCTATAGCATTATAAGGCTGTATTACCCGTATTCGTTTTTCTGGTCTTATACACCACGGAAAACGTAGGCCTATCTGTTGCGAGTCATGAGATGCACGAGGCAGTGTATTCACCCACCACCCGTGACTGGGTGAGTGGTGGGGGGTCGGGGGCGTCGGGGGCATTACGCTGGGCTTCCTTTTTCCAGGGCACCCTGAGGACACAGCCAGCGGTGGCGGAGGGAGGGAGGTTTCCCAGCCTTATCAGCGGGACAGCACCCAGCACTCTAATCGCCGGGTGCCAGACAGAGCTGTGTGTGTGTGTGTGTGTGTGTGTGTGTGTAAATAGGGGGGGGGGGGGGGGGAGAGCAACAGGGATAGAAAAAAAAGGGGAGGAAGGAGAGAAGGAAAAGAGGGAATGTTTATGCTTCTTAGGTTACATCAAATGACAGCTGCTTTACAGTTCAGCGAGAAGCTGAATATAAATCCTCTCAGTGAGAAGAAACAAGTGCAGACTCTGTCTCGCGGCGCGTTTGTGGTGATGACATGTGGAGGCTGTGCAGTTGCATCACGAATTTCCTAGCAACTGTGGCTGGTGCCATCTTGGAAGACTCATTTAGAGAATTGGCTGTGCGCAAATGGCACCATGCCAGAAAAAAAGAGAGAGATACCTGAAAAGATTGTGCCAATGTGGGTCAATTCAGTAACAGAAGTAAAAAAGTAATGGTCTGATAAGGTAGATTTGTTTGCAAATGTAGGTTACTGTGACACAGTAAACTGTCTTTGGCCCTAGCTCCTTTAGCACGGAGTCATTCCTATGTTCCCAGGGTCCTATGTTCCCCAGTTGTACATATGTGCTCTCCCAGGGTCCTATGTTCCCAGGGTCCTAGGGTCCTATGTTCCTAGGGTCCTATATTCCCAGGGTCCTATGTTACCAGAGTCCTATGTTCCCCAGCTCTATATAGCACATAATGGGAACCTGAAAAAGTTCCCCAGCTCTGTATTCGCTTAATACGGTTAGGGTAAGGGTTTAGGGTTAGGGTTAGGGTTAAACATAGGACCCTGGGAACATAGGACCCTTTGTCATGTCCCCATTATGTGCCATATAAATCTGGGGAACATAGGACCCTGGGAACATAGGACCCTGGGAACATAGATACGCTCCCCTTTAGCACTAGTCCCTTTAGCGCTAGCTCCTTTAGCTACCTCCTTTAAGACCGTACTCCAAAGTAATGTGAGTTGTAGCTTGAGAAGAGTCATTACAGTTAACCTGAACAAAATGGTTTTTGGCTTTGTTAGCTAGCTAAGCCTCCAGCGAGATAATTTAGCAAAGCAACCAATATAAATGTTAACATGCAACTAATAGCTCCTACTACTAGCCACATACCGTATTTCCTCTAATATTGGCCCGGGCCTTTATTTCTAATTCCCTCTGTTTGATAAGTATATTTGCTCATATTTTAGTGTGAAGCCTCCTTGTTTTCTGATCTGCTTCTGTTGGGGTACGTTAGGTAGCCATTTTTTGGTTACTGCAGTGCATTACCGATAATTACGGTAATCGACGACGGCACGCTCCAGAGACTTCCGTCGGCCGAGCCGTCTTGTGGCATACTGCCATCTTGTGGCACTTGTATGTTACTACAAACAACAGTTACATTATATAACAGGCACCAGGAGTTTACCGGTATCCACCGTTGTTTCTTCCTTTGTTTTTTTCCCCGGTCTGTATTTGGGACCGGCCTTAATTTGTTTGTGTCGACCCCAGCCATTATCGGAGACCCGGCTTTTAATTGACTACCAGCCACTATAAGAGGAAATACAGTAACCACAATGGTTAGCTGACTTGTTACTATGGTTAGCTTGCTAACTAACATTAACCATGTTTATTTCTAAAATGGTCACCTGAAGCCTTTTTATAGACTGTGACAGCTGTACCAATTAATTAATTTGCAGTTTATTTGAATGTGATCTCAGGCGTTTGGCTGTCTAGCTGATTAGCTGCCTCATTGCTTCTAAGGAGAATACAACAATGTTGGCTGTCTTACAAAAGATTTAACAATATATGTATATCCATACATCGCTGTATGGCATCATACATATCATTGTTAAATCTTTTGTAAGACAGCCAACATTGTTGTATTCTCCTTAGAAGCAATGAGGGCAGCTAATCAGCTAGACAGCCAAACGCCTGAGATCACATTCAAATAAACTGCAAATTCTTTTTATAGACTGTGACAGCTGTACCAATTAATTAATTTGCAGTTTATTTGAATGTGATCTCAGGCGTTTGGCTGTCTAGCTGATTAGCTGCCCTCATTGCTTCTAAGGAGAATACAACAATGTTGGCTGTCTTACAAAAGATTTAACAATATATGTATATCCATACATCGCTGTATGGCAGCAATCCATGAACCCCATCGGGCGATGTAATCTAAATTCATTCACATACGGATTGTGGTAGTTGTGTGAAAATTCCCTGCTAAGGTGTGAAGATTAACAGATTTTCTCAAGTGCCGTAAATCATGATTTAAAAAGTTGTATATGTATTAAGGAG
>NW_027282857.1:0-26291 GCF_046629955.1 Centroberyx affinis
CAGGGGGGAAATGCGGGAAAAGTGTTTGTATAGAGGGCTTTCAGATAACGTAACACCCCATGTGGCGGCCATATTGGAGGACCTCAGCTCTTGGGTAAGAGTGATTGTCTTTCTAAACGTTTGTCTTGGCCTGGAGTAGTCATGGTCCATTTCTGTGCTGTTTTTGACTGGGAACTGATCATTTTACCACTGATAAATGTTATTGATTTAGTGTTTAGATAATGTCAGCTTGTTACTTACCATAGTATCTTGTCAGCTAACCATCACTGTCTTGTTGTTAAAGGATAAGGCCGGTGTTTTTTAATGCATTGCTTACCGTCAACAAATCCGATGAAAATAACAAAATCAACAATGCGTTTGCTCTACTCACGTTACTTTCTGACTTCCCACGTACCGTTTTTAGCTGTCAACCCGGAAGTCATTGGCTCCAATTGTAAGCTAAAAACCTTGAAATACAGCTCACAAAGACATAGTTTCAATTTTAAAAAGGAAAAGTCAGGCTCAAATTCAAATGGGAACAAATTCTTCATTACGCCGGTGACTATTTTCTGTGCTACAGAACTACTTTCCTGAGATCGCAAAGTGTTTACAGCCGGCTTATTAAGTTGTTTGAGGAAAAAGTCGACCGGCCCGGTGCATGGTGATGATGAAATATGTTGCCCAGAGCAGCAGCATGGCTCTTTGACGTGTTTTTAATCTTTTCTTTTAATACAATGGAGTTCTATGGCTGCTGGGACATGGCTGCATTGGGCACCGGCTACATGGACGAGATTTGCTGGCAAAACAAAATCATTGCTGATTTTGTTATTTTCATAGGATTTGTTGACGGTAAGCAATGCATTGAAAAACACTGGCCTTATCCTTTAACACATCTGATTAGCACACTAACGTATCTAGTAGCAGCTAGCGTTAGCATGATCACATTAACATCAGTGTGTTTGCTGGCTAGTTAGCTAGCTAACAGTTTGTTCAGGTTAACGGAGCTGACTCTTCTCAAGCTACAACTCTTCATGTTTTGGAGTAGAGACTAGGACTAAAGACAAGACAGTTTACTGTGTCACAGTAACCTACATTTGGAAACACATCTACTTTATCCAATTCACTTTTAGCCTACTTTTAACATTACTGAATGGATCTGCAGCCACACCACAGCAGCCTTTCTCAGATAGCTCTCTTTTTCTATCCTGGTTGTTATATATATTTAGACATAATTTCCACACAGTCACTTCTCCACTGGACCTCCATGATGGATCGTGGTTGCTAGGAGATTTGTGATGCGACTGCAAAGCCTCTATTTTGTCGACCAATTATATGCCATTTGGTGGACGCTTTTATCCATCGCTTTACCTGTTGAGCTGAACAGGGAATGAAACCTGTAACCCTGCAATGTGAGCGCCGTTCTCAACACATCGATCTACAGGACCGTAATTACTGGCTGTTTTTGGCTGACTGGTGTGTGTGTGTGTGTGTGTGTGTGTGTGCATCCGTACAGGACATTGTGTTTTGTTAATTTTCACTGTAAGCTGTTTGAAGTAAAACAAACAAGGACAACATCATTGAATCTCAGTGTTTTTTCATCCCTCAATCACCATATGCTCACCAATCTCCTCAAACATCCTCGACTACTGATTGTGATTTTTTTCACATTCGCACACTTTCTCTCAAAACATTATAGTCAAGTCAACTGCTTTGTTTCCACCATCTGTTTGACTGTTTCTGCCCTTCAGCATCAACACTAGTGAAAGTTATTCCAACACCAATCAGCTACTACTTGTGTGCAACTGGTCCAAAATCTGTAGAAACTTGAGAGTGAAATCCAAACTGTCTCCTGAGCAGTAGCAGAGAAAGCTGGACTCACCAACGTTAGATCTTCTCCTCTCTCGTCTCTTTGGTATCTTTGGTATAAAGCATCACAGACTGGCCGGTTGGTAAACATGAGCGAGCTGTGCGGCGTTTACTGACCTCACACCACAGGATTTCTGGGTGTTGAAGTTCACATTTTTCAAACAGTTAGTTTTTTGCCTTTCATCCATGTGGTGCAATCCAACTATCTTATAGGTCTAACACAGAAATAACTTATAATATATAATAATACATTTTATTTATATAGCACTTTGTAAGTGCTACGTTGTAACAACTGTTATGTGGGTAACACTTTACAATAAGGGTCACTAAGTTAAGGGTTAGTTAATGCTTAATAAGCATTAATTAACCCTTAATTAACAGTTAACTAATGTGTAATTTACTAATGGTGTTCATGTTAACTAAGGTATTAATTTATACATTATTTAATAGTTTATAAAGATGACAATTAATGTATAAATTAATACCTTAGTTAACATGAACATCATTAGTAAATGATTACCAGACACATTAGTTAACTGTTAATTAAGGGTTAGTTAATGCTTATTAAGCATTAATTAACCCTTAACTTAGTGACCCTTATTGTAAAGTGTTACCGTTACGTGCTTTCCAAAACAATTTAGATAAATAAATACACTAAGTGAGTTCTTAGAACAGAAAACAAGAGTAGATTTAACATGAAACCAGACATGAGGATAACGATGAAATAAATAAAATATAAGGTAATAGACAGGATTACGATCAGGGATAATAGAAAAAAAAAATGGGACATTATAAGAAGAACATTAAAAAACATGAGTTTTTAGCTGAAATTTAGTGCAGTTATCTACCAATTCACAGTAGGTTAAGAATGTGCATCAAAATCAAAGCAACAGCAACCGAATCTTTTCCATATCTGCCACCCAGCAGCGTCCTCTCAGGAGTGTTCGGGCTCGGGGTCGGCAGCCTGCTGAGCGACAGCAGCAGACCGCAGAGCGACCCGAGTCTCTCTCGCCGCTCGGGACGGCAGATAAGCTGCGCTCCTCCCAGAGGTGATGAGCTCCTCCACACCTCCGCAGGAGCACACAGGACAGGGCCCAGGTGACAGATACAGAGTGGCAGCTGAGAGTTGACCGCCTGCGTGTGTGTGTGTGTGTGTGTGTGTGTGTGTGGTTTGTATTTATGTGTGTGGTTTGTGTGAGTGAGAGTGTGGGCATGGTTTTGTGTTTTGATACTTTTGATACAAGGTGTTTTGATAGAAATATGAGGAAAATGCTCCAAAGTGAGGACATTATGCCGGTTGCACTTCTTTAACCCCTTACACCCTGCTTCCCCTTTAAATAGCTTCAAATTTAAACTAAACTTTTTTAGAATACAGTTCTTCCTTACTGTACGACAATAGCACATATTCTGTATCTACTTGTATTGAGTGACATTTTCAATCCCCAAACCCATTTTTTTTATGGCTGTGCTATTAACGTTAACCAATCAAATGATTTCCCTTTAATTTGGCATGGCACGTTTTGTATCTTTGGAAATCTTGCATGGGACCTTAACTAGATTTTAAAATAATGGGTATGAAGAATATAATAATAATAGAATAGAATAATAGAATTTTTCATAATGAATAGCCAAACAGAATGAAGGCATTTTAACCTGATTTGGAGTGCCTTTAATCACTTTTTCCTCAAGACCACAAGACCCTTTTTTTTATCCATAGAGTACCGAAGTTTATCTTTAACATCAGAAGCTCTCTAGGCTCCTATCTGTTTCTCACCGTGTTGAATTCATTCATGAGTACATGAACAGAATCAAAGTGTTTGATAACCTCACAGCCTAAAAGAAGTGTCAGCCATTGAGAGAAAAGGAGAGCATGAATGACTAAAAATATGAATGGATGAATGAGTCAATGGGATGGTGAATTAATCAATGAAGACTAAATAATAAACGAAGGGTGACACACAGCCAGCCTCATCTACCTCCGCATCATCCCTCCCATCCCGTTCACCTCCGCTCACCTGGTTTCCTGCCAGATATCCCAGCATGCTCTCTGTGCAGCTGATTAGAGGCCCTTCCTGCAGCAGAGGACGAGACAAGGACAGCGTCCGCTCCGCCTGCCAGGAAAGCTCTCAGCTTTAGTTGGCTTGGCGGAGGAGGAGGAGGAGGAGGCTGCAGGCAGATGAAGACGGATGGTCTAATCCTCTGCTGGGTTAAAATGGCGAACAGCGAGGTGGCGATCAGATAGGACTTCATTTAATGAGGTCATCCGTAATGACTGTAACCTCCTGTTGTTGTAACCTGCGAGTCAGCCGACGGTCGTTTTTTGTTTTGTTTGATTTCATTTAGGCTGCGTTCATACCGAGCGTGTTGGAAGCAGTTTGTTCAAACTCTGGAGCGTTTCCTCCTGTAGTTTCCTCCTTTAGCTCGTTTGGTCAGGTGAGAACAAAGACATTCGAACCTTGGAAAAAGAGAGTCTCAGTCCTCTAACAAGAGAACTGCAGTGCGGTTCATTTAGAGCAGTGACTCTCAACCTTTCATATCAAGGACCGCTAATTTAGTCCACATTAGGGCCATGGACCCCCATTTGATGAGATTTTGTCTCTCAGACCCAAATCTGAGAATATTTTTATTGTCAGATATGATTTTGTCCAGAATCCCATGACTGTCTGTATTGTAAGTAGAGAGATAACAGAGAAACTATGATCAAAACAGTCATTCTTCTACATTATTTTATTGTGTTAACTTCTTGTAAATTAAATAATGGTGAAGTTTTAACACTTCATCAATTTGCTGTGGACCCCCTGGAACCCCCTCAAGGACCCCTGGCGGTCCCCGGACCCCACGTTGAGAACCACTGATTTAGAGTGAGAACGAAATGCAAACCAACCACAGGAAACGACGCCAAATCGCGAGGGGTTATGGGTAGAAGGAGACGGATGCGGTTCCTCATGCTTGGAAAGCCTAGCAGAACAAAATGAAGTCTGGACTGATGCTCATATTCAGCTGTTTCTTCATGTGTTCTTAACTGGTATGAACACCACAGAAGAAGAGACAGACGAGTCCATCATGTTAGATAAAGTTACAGGGACTGGAATTAGATTTGTTTTGACTCTCTAACCTGCAGGATGACAGGTGACCAAAACTCTGTCCAATAAACAAGCTACATGTGAGTCATGTGACTTTTGTGTACAAGCCTTGGTTCACTTGTAATTGGTCAGTTTGAACCTAAACTAACCAAATACAAAACTGCAGGAAGGAAAGAAAGAAAGAAAGAAAGAAGGGGATTATGTCTTAATTCAGTAAGCATCCTGTACTTACTGTTCTTTCTCCCTGGGTTACTGTAGGAGGCAGAGTGCTGTGATTTTCTATAATTATGTTTTATAACTTTATTACTTAATGCTCTCACTGACATTAATAATACTTTAATACTTTTCTATAATCTATGAATGAATGATCCACTTTCATGCTCTGCTTGGAGTATGATCTCCTGATTTTCTATGTCTTATTATTTGATATTTATTGTTTGTTTGTTTTTCTTTTGGTATCGTTTAATTAATTTAATTATTTTTGTTTTTGTTAAATGTTTTGTCTAATTGTGTTTATATTGTATTTTTGTCATTGAGGACCCCCTTGCAAACGAGATGGTACATCTCAAGGGGTTATTCCTAATAAAGAATTTCCATTTTGTCACACTCCTCAGTTTGTTCATCTTTGATCCCTGTCCTCCTGTCAGAGGCAGCAGGTCACACAGCTGTTCATACTTTCACTAGAGGGCAGCACACTGCAGCAAATGACTGTTCACTCTGCTTCACTCACTTCTGTTACTGGATTACATGTGGTTGTGTTTGTACAGGGACACAAATACAGGGTTCAAAGTGCAAACAGAAGTGTTTTGTTAGAAAGTGAGACAGACTGAGTGGAATATCATTTCAGAGGGTGAGGAGTTTTTTTGTCGTGAAACTGTTCAACGACTTCTCCTAACTCAATTATGTCTTCTTCTCTCCATCTTTTTCCCCTTTCTCTTCATCCAGCTGCTGATCTCTCCTCTCCTACATCTCCTCTCTCTTTTACATCTGCCCCCCCCCCCCCCACACACACACACACACCATCCCCGTCATTTTCCCTTCCTTCCCCACCTTCCACCTACCACAGATCACCTGTCAATCAAACAGTGTGGGCGGAGCTTGGTTTTTCCTGTTGCTGCAGTTTGAGTTTTGAGTTTCTCTTTTCTTTGTCTGTTCAGCCATGGTGGCTATCACTGCTCATGCTAACTACCCAGTTCTTCTTCTTCTGTTTGTTACAAACAAACCGGAAGCGTTAAATGCATCACTTCCTGTGCGGCAGAGGATTTTTCCCAGGAAAGAGCTACCAGAC
This sequence comes from Centroberyx affinis, assembly GCF_046629955.1. Lineage (NCBI taxonomy): Eukaryota > Metazoa > Chordata > Actinopteri > Beryciformes > Berycidae > Centroberyx > Centroberyx affinis. Next base: position 6,217 of record NW_027282857.1, read on the forward strand.
AATGAAAAAGCTTCAATGAACTGGATATAGGTTGAGTCACTGTTGTGTTAGATCAGTTGGTGATAGAGAGCAGCAAAGCAGACATTTATTTATATAAAAATGTGGATTATTACCTTAACTTCAAGTGATAGATTTGGGGATAAAACTCCTGATGTGTCAGTTATTTGAGCAGCCTCTCTGTGGGTCCTGGTGCCTCAGCAGGTTTTCCTCGCCCTGCTCCTGTCGTCTGATCCAGATCTGACTCTTGACCTTTGTCGCACGTCTTCCCCTTTCTTCCTCCCGTCCGCTCTGCCACTGTCCACTATCTAATGAAGTGGAAATGCCACCAATGTCATCGTTTTTTAAAAAGTAATAAAAAGGTCTTCTCCATAAACAGTTTGAGCCTCCTGGAGCCTCTTAGATTCCATCGTTTCAAAGAATATGACGGAGGGGAAGAAAACACAAAATCAAAATGATATTAATGGCTTTCCTACTTTTGGTAAGCACAGAAATTAGATGAAAGTCAGAACAAATCAATTAAGAGTCCAGTATCAATCTTAATGAAAACTAAATATCTAGGACTTTTCAATGCAATATAGTTTTAATAGGATAAAAACTTGGTAAGAGCATCATGAGTTTGATTTCTATAATCAGTTTCAACTTCAATAAATTCAATCATTCCATACAAATTCAGAAAACAGAATTTAAATTCAGTCGTCTGCTGGAACAAATCTCATCACTTTCAATCTAAGTCATTTACACAAACACAAGATCTCAAGTCAAGACTTTAGAAACCTTTTCAAGTCATCAGAGTACAAGTCAGAGTCAAGTCCCAAGTCAGCAGAACCCAAGTCAAGTCAAGTCTCAAGTCTTCTCTTCATGCATCAAGTCAAGTCTCAAGCAATTAAAGTTGTGACTCAAGCCTGACTCAAATCCAATCATGTGACTTGTGTCCCCACCTCTGGTACAGGCACAAAAGATCTGATTTTTTTTTCTCATTGCAAAATAAATCAGAATTCCTCTTTCCCTGTGTAAATGCAGCCACAGATTGATTGTCACCGGCTGAGTTTACATGCACCGAGACGTTAACTCTGGTCTTATTCAGGTTAAGTTGGTTACATGAACCTCTGATACTGTCTGAGTCTCCCTGCTGCCAGGAATAGATTGATTGATTGATTGAAATTCTTTATTGATCATTAAAATACAAGTGGCCCCTCTGGCCAGGGATGCCCCAAATACAGAAATCATCAAAAGGATAAAAACTCAATAAAGCCCAAAGGCTTATTTCTATTGTGGTCCTTTTTTGGGGGGTAGAGGGGTGGGGTGTGGATGGGGTTGAAGGGGCATCATGAAAAGGCAGCCAGGCAGCTTCTAAACATATATCATTTCATTTGAAAAGAAAGATCAATCACAATACAATGTATAACAATATTAATCCATAGACACTCAATATACAGATCAGGTAAAGTGCTGTAGTGGTCCCAAATTCCTCAAATGAAAAATACCTGGAACATCATCCTAATAAATATTCAATCAAATATCCAATCACAATATAGGCCTACAATATACAATATACAACAAAACTAATCCATACAATCATAACAATATACAAGGCAGATAAAGTGCTTTACCTAGAACATCAACCTAGTAACTACTGTTCCATGCTGCTCATTTCAGAGGGCAGACGGCCAATTCATTTTTTCAACGAGGACTTGAAGCTAACTACAGAGTTAATCATCTTAATGCTCATTGGCAGCCCATTCCACAAAATGGCAGCTGAGTACAGGAAGGTGTCCTTCCCCATACAGCTCTTGACCCTAAAGGGAACCAATTCAGTCCTCCTTCTTGTGGCGTAATTATGGTTTTCCCTAATACGGGTAAAGTCGTTGCACAGGTACTTTGGGACAACATTATAGACAATCCTGTGAGCTAGACACAGTTCAATCTGCAAAACGCTCTCTTCCACTCTCAGCCATCTGATAAAAGGAGGCTGATAAAATGAGCTGGAAGGAGACGCGTCCCAGATGGAAGTTTAAGGATCAACCGTACCGATTTGTTTTGCGATGTCTGTAACTTCTTTTTGAAACCAATAAACAGAATATTCCTGTCCACCAATAAAACGATCCACCAGGAGAGAGAAGTATGAGAAGGTTCACCTCCCCCTCCCTCTGTGACTGAGCAGTACTGGGTTACTTCTAACAGGAGGAGAGAAATGAGTAAGTACTGATCGCCATCATGTTTTTTGTTGACATCAAAATGTACCCATAATGCTGTGTGAGTGAAAACCAAAAGTGAAAGGAGTCAGATGTTTCCAGAGTAACCAGTTAAAAAATGGGAGTAAGACAGGCATCTGAACCAGGTTTCTCATCACCAGTCTGAGCTGAACCAGGCGATTCTGTCTGTTGTCTGTCTGCTGTCTGTTTGCTGTCTGTTGTATATCTGTTGTTTGTGGTTTTCATTCACACCACTAGATGTCAATCACAATCTCACCAGTGAGAGGCAAATATCATCTGATCATTATTGGTGGTTTACAGTATCATCTCTGCTTATGGATAAATGTATATTCACATATATCATGTATCCTGTAACGGGACAAACACACTAGGTGGACACACATGAAGAAAATGCAGAATATTTGAAGTATGTTTTCAATCAATGACTGGGAAATTATGTGTGCAGCTGCAGTCATTTAACAGTGAACCGCTCCAGGTCATTTGCATTCTGCCTGAACATACGGTGGCCGAGACGTGTCGAACGAACTGCATATCCAAAACGCTTTGCAAATTCGAAAAGCACAAGTGCATTAACGGAAAACACAAATGCAAAACAACAAAGGAAGTGAGCAACAACGGCTGTTGACAATGAAACGGCCGACTATTATTGTCTGCACATGTGGAAGAGGAAAGCTCTTGCCCATTTGATAATAATAGTCGGCCTGTTTCATTGTCAACAGCTGTTGTTGCTCACTTCTGTTGTTATGTTGTGGCTTTTGCATTTGTGTTTTCCGTTAATGCACTTTTTCGAATTTGCAAAGCGTTTTGGATATGCAGTTCATTCGACACGTCTCGGCCACCGTATGAACACCATAGAAACCAGTTTAATGAACCAGTCTGATCTGTGCCACAGTCTGCCTGTCTGTCCTAACAGCATCATTCAATGGCAGGTGCGACCGAAGCAGCCAAAATCACAGTAAAGAACGAGCCCTTGATGGCTTCTTCCTACCGGTCACTGAATTCCTGGAATATCATGGAGTTTAGAGAGGTGATTTCCACACAGGGAAAGTCCGGGGATTTGACAAATTCTCTGGGGAAAACAGGGAATATCAGGGAATTTTACAAATGTTTCACTGTACAAGAATATAGCAGAATGTAATTTATAACTATTTTCATAATATGGAGTGGAAACCAGTGCAAACCAGGAAGAAATAAAACACTTTTAGGTCATGGCTGCGCTCCGACTTAGTTATGAAAAGTCATGGAAAAGTCATGGAGTTTTAAAATCAGGAAACCTGTTTGCGCAACGGCAAACAAAACATTATTGTTATTACACTATCTGAGAGGCAGAAAGAGAGAAATAGCAAATAGACAGAAGAGTCAAACACAGGAGAGGGTGAGACTTGAATTGTTAAATAGCTGCCAGGCAAAAAAAACCACAGGAGTCGTCATAGCAACCAGTTCCATTTTGGATAAAGCACAGTTGTGGTGGGCTGTGGGAATTATCAGCGCGGCCGGAATGCGCCCTCGACCAATCAGACGGCTCGTCTGAGGCTAGGTGTTACATAAGCGACAGGTAGGTAAACGGTTACAGCAGCTTTAGAGTTGTGACACACTGTGAAAAACACACGCACACACACACACACACACACACACACACAAAGGACAAGGTTTATCTTATCTGGGAAGTGTTTTCACTCTTTTCATTCAAACATTCGAACCAACTATCAGTCACATTTTACCCCCCCCTCCACCCCCCCCTGCACCCCCGTGACCCCGACCGGTGGCGGCCGGCTCTCCGTGTCGCACCGCCAAATGTCACAGCCTTTGGCATATTCAAACTATATGAAGAGTGTAGGAGGAGGAGGAGGAGGAGAAGGTTATATATATATTTTTAGGATGACCTTTACTTCACCCTGTTGCCCTCACTCCCTTATAGAACTGTATGTTCACCGGACTGTTGGCTCAGAGCGTTTGAGAGCTTTGAATCCTGCTCAGGAGCTTTGTCGCCTGTCTAACCCCCAGGCAGGAATAAAATACAAAACAAAATGCAGGAAAGAGCTGAAAAGTAAAGGAGAGAGATCTTATACAGTCTCATTCCAGTGTCTTGATGCAGCGTCAAGATAATATATTCATTCTCCAAACACAGCTGTCCTCTAAAGTGGGCCTATACAGTTGCAGTTGCAGTTGTTGTTTGACCAACTATGTAGAGCAATTAGGCAAGACAAACTTTATTTATACAGCACATTTCATACACAAGGAAAACTCAATGTGCTTCACACAAACAGGTGAACTCTCATAAAATCTCATAAAAAGAAAGAAAGAAAGGAAGAAAGAAAGATAAAATAGGTAAGGATAATAATAATTAAATAAAATTACATTATCAACTCATAAAATGACATTAAAAACGTAAGAAAGAAAGAAAGAAAGAAAGAAAGAATAGGTAAGTAAGGATAATAATAATTGTCAGGTAAAATTACATTATCAACTCATAAAATGACATTAAAAAGGAAGGAAGGAAGGAAGAAAGATAAAACAGATAAGTAAGGATAATTAAAAAAACATAAATAAAATAAATAAATAATAAAAATAAAAACACCTGCCTAAGGCGATGACTCAGGAATCTTGCAGTGGATTGAACAGCAGCTTCTTGTTGCCCAGATGATAAATTGCTGTATATTTTACTCCAAGCCTCACTTCAGTTCAAGTGTTTCATTCCGAAATGAGAAATCCATCATCTGAAAAACGTGATGCCCACTCTTACAAGAACAAAATTTAATTATACAAAATAACAATATGTCCATCTACAATTATTGTCCTTTGTACAGAACAAATAACTAAAGTCCTTGGTTGACAAAAAGCTTTCAGAGACTGGATGGTCTATATTTTAGAAATACTGAATGATGAATTTGAGGATTTTATAAAAGAATTATTTGATATATCGCAGGTCTAAAATGTTTTGTAACTCTTCAGCTTCTTTTGGCAGCTTCTCTTGCCCTGTCATGTCATGCTCAGCCTGTCCCATCCCTCATAGACTGGATGGATGTGGCTGAATTGTGTTTGACCAGTGTGTTGACAGTATAAATGGATGTGAATTATGATCTGTGCAGCTGGAACAGACCCAGTCAGTCTCTGTGTAAGAGATACAGGAGAGATTTCAAAACAGATAACACCTTCCATCAAAACAAACATCACAACATTTGGCTTTCTCTCTATTTGAGTGTGAAGCTGATCTCTCTGTGTGTCAAGGCCACAAATAGACCAAACAGTTCAAATTAGAGTAAATGCACCAAAATTGGTATAAATGTATAGTTTGATGTCTATAGTGGAGCCATCGAAAAAAAATGGCACTGATTTCTTTCCACCCTTACAAGCAAAATTTGTTGTTTATTTCCTCCATATCTGCTGAAACGACCATGTGAGAACTGAAAGATATGAGTCTACACCGAGGAAAACATCATAAACTGTTCAGATCACCATGTAATCGGGAATTACATTATACTCATATTGATATAAATTGGCCTGAATTCATCCCAGGATTACAATGCGGTTCTATAATTGAAGCTCTTGGCAAACTGTTGCAGTATGAAAGAAGGTTAAATTAGCTTGTGCTGCTTATTTAAAATGTTAATGCAGAACAGGCAGACAGGTGAGGAGAGGAGAGAGGAGGAGAGGGTGGATGGGGGTCCAGAGGTTTGACTCAGGTGTCTTGGTCTTTTCACTAAATGTCAGTCACCTCTGTGGGAGAAACAGATCTCTGTCTCTCTCTCTCTCTTTTAGGTTGCAGCCACACATGACCTGGTTCATGTGAAGTCCACAGAGGAAACTCGTGACTTGGTATCTACTGCACATTTTCAGTACATCCACATAAAAATAAGCCATAAGGAGACATAAGGCATGGGATATGAGGTGTATGGGTGCATCTTTATTACCATGCATGCTCCTGGGTCTTATTCACAAACTCTGCCAGCCATGGTACAAGGCAGAAGTAGACTGGAAATATGTGTGTTCTGTAAGATATTGGCAAGGATAAAATCACGCAAAACATGTCTAGTTGGTAGTAAGGAATAAATGAAAAAGAAAATACTGTATATAAATACCGCCTATTTTCATTGCCATTGAATGTTAACTATGATTTACGGCCTCAAGAGCTGTTAAAGCTGTGCTAGGCAAGATTCTTATGGAAAAAATTCACCTGTCTTATCAGCCTAGATCAGGATGTGGGGCGGCAATACAGAAGAATATCCTATGTCAACTGATTGAGATGTCGTAAATTGTCCAGATTAAATTCTGGTGTCAGGTGTGGACACTTCTCCATCCAGGAACTGACAAGTCAAAACTTGAGAGTGAAATCCAAACTGTCTCCTGAGGAGCAGCAGAGAAAGCTGTTAGATCTTCTCCTCTCTCGTCTCTTTGGTATAAAGCATCACAGACCGATATACTGTATGTATTATACAGCTGCACCCTCTTCTAAATCGCTCTGGATAAAGTGTTTGCTAAAAGCCTTAAAGGTAAAAATGTAAATCACCTCTGAATTAGGAACAATAAAACAAAACAAGAATTACCCAGAGAGCCTTGAAGGAGCGGAGGGGCAAACTGAGAGGTTCAGCAAAACTTACAGCCAACTTTCTCTTGTCTAAACTGAGGTAGAATATCAGGGGAGGTGGGTGAATTTAAAACTTAAAATCTCTAACAAAGCAGGGAGGGCAGCTGAGATGCCGTTCCCTCTCCTCCTCCTCCTCCTCCTCCTCCTCCTCCTCCTCTCCTTGCGTGCTGCGGTTCATGTAGCAGAGGACATCACATGACCAGCAGACCGCAAGTGTCATACAGAGAACATGAGACGAGCCTGGTGACCAGAGGAGGGTGTGTGTGTGTGTGTGTGTGTGTGTGTGTGTGTGTGTGTGTGTGTGTGTGTGTGTGTGTGTGTGTGTGTGTGTCGGGTGGGGGGGGTTCTGGTTTGGCTTGAAGACCAGCTGAAAGGAGGAACGCATCTGATTTCTTCCACAAACCCTTGAACTTTCTCTCTTACCTCTGTATGAAGGATGCTAAACATGTCTAAGCTTGTGTTTTGTCAGTATGTCTCTGTGCCAGTGTCACCGAGCCAATTCCCTCTACATTTATTGTACTTGGTGATCAAATTCATTCTGTGAATTTACTGTAAACAGAGATGTTTCACTGCTGTACAAAAGCATATTTAAGCTACAATGATGGAGATACCGTATGTGAATTGTCAAAGTTACAGAAAGTAAGGGCTTCATGTAAGAGAAGTTTTCTTGGGCCTTTAATAATATAGTCCTGTTACAAAACAAAACTGTAGTGATGCTTTAATAGATAAACATACAAAATAAACACAGAACATAAACAAATAACTAAACAAACAAATACGCAGATAGATAGATAGATAGATAGATAATGAAAGCAATATATAGGATTATTAAGTCCTCAGTTCTGATTGGCTAATATCAGCTTCACACCTGTGAGCCTATATTAGCTCATTTACATATTAATGATGTTACGTAAACACACATGTGACCCAGATGTGACCACATAACCGTTAATTTACATATCAATGCGTCGCTTAGCAACCACGTTGTCTAGCCGCTATACCCAAGAACTATATTCCTTGGCGGAAGAATAACATTTAATAGAATATAGGCCTATTATATATGATTTTACTCACTATATACATTTGTTTTTAAAAAGCAGTGAGCATCTCAAAGTTATTTCCCAGCAGCTCAGAGGGTTTCAGGTCTGTCATAACGCTTCTGTAAACCTCCGGCCTTTTCACTTGTTTCTTAAATAAACTCCTCTGGTTTGACAGGCAGCTGCACGCGACCTTGACATTGGCGCGAGGGGGCGTGTCCGGCGGCGCGCTGGAGGGATAAATTGCGGTGGCACCTTTGCTCGTCCCCGCTCTCTCTTGCTCCCCAGAGGATAGACAGACAGACAGAGGCACTTCACAAACGGTACTCTTCCGCTTCTTCTTTGGAGATCTTCTGAATTCTGAGTTTGACCGAAATGATGATGCCGAATTATTGCGATGAAACCAGTCTGCTGACGGTTTTACGCGCGCCCAGAATGTTTTTACGCGCGGCTCCAAACGACAGGTGGAAGACTTCCTGTCCAAAAAAAAAATCGCTTGCTAAATTCAAATTGTCTTCTGCGGTGCTGGAGTGGTTCATTAAGTTCTCGGCTTGCAATCTGGTTTCATATTTGCTTTGCATGCCGTTATCAAAAAAAAATGTATATTACATAACTGAAGTTTGTGTGTCTGCAAAATACCGCTTGCTTAAATTAATTTCAGTGTTTCTGCAATTGCCATGTAGTTTGTTTCATGGGTTTTTGTCATGGAGTTTTGTTCTTCGGGTATTTCTCTGTCTTCTTTCATGATGTGTTCTGTGCTGTGTGTTTGCTGTTTGGGATGAGAAGTGGATTAAATGTCTTCTTTCTTTTCTCTTCCAGTGAGGACTAAAGACCATATCAGGCAAAATGGTGAAGATTGGAATCAACGGGTGAGTCGATGCTGTTTGCTTTTAGTCACATTGAAAAACTTTGATCTCACACTGCAGTTTTGAGAAGTGATTCCCTCTGAAAACTGATTGATTGGACTGTGGGACAGGGGAAAGACTAAAGCTTCTGTAGGAGTCTGTATATATATATATATATATATATATATATATATATATATATATATATATATATATATGAGTTGGAGTCATTGTTCCTGCAAAGTCTCAACTTGCAGTGAGGAAGTTGGCTGTTTGTCTAAAGTTAGTCGTCTGAATTAGAGACTTAACTATTTTTATGACTGAACCAGGGCAAAACCTTCTCCTGCTAGAATTCAAATCAGGATTTTTACCAGGCAGATGGGCCGGTTGTTTTTTGTTTTTTTTTGTGATCAAATTTTTATTTTGTTTCTTTACGGTGTAACGATAATAATTCATATACACATACCTGCGTGTATCACATTCATATGTGTCCATACATCTCCATAACACATTGTTGCAGACAGTGTAATTCAAGAGAGGGGGGAAAAAAAAGAAAGAAACCCCTCCCCTCCCTAGCTTACTCCCTTCCCCTCCCCTGGCTGGCTTCGGATAACTCCCTATGCGTGCCTACGTATGGGCAGATGGGCCGATTTGGAGAATTTGCCTTAACACTGCCAAAATATTTGAAGTATCTAAACTTCAGTGGCATGACTTGGGTTGTCTGCCTCCTCGGCAACTCTCAGAAAATAAGGAACAGAAAACGTCCAATAGAGAACCATGATTAGCTAGTCGTGTTTTCAAATCCCCCTTTTCAGATTTTGCATTGCTTTTTTAATCTAAGGGCCAAAGTAATCTTGTGATTCTATTATTCTGCCACAAAACAGCCAATGGCGTCTGTGTTGAGCCTCATTTGCCAACCTGGTTAACAACCTTTTTCTCGGGGAAACCCTTTGATTGGGTGCTAATAGAGACTGGTATCTAGATGGCGGCCGGACAGACCCACTGGGGTGGCGTCCAAAATCCTCAAGTTCCTCCGCCGGTTCCAAGTGTGAGGCAGCGTAACACAGGGGCGTCCTGCATGTCGGGACGTCCCAAAGTCCAGTAAGAGGGCAGCTGGACAGAGGGAGTCACACATAGACCGCCTCTCAGGTTTCATACCAATGACTGGACCAGAGTTTTACCTCCACTATTTATATTCTTTTAGCTGATGAGCGGATGCAGGATGACGTGCAACAGTAGAAGCTTAATTTCCTTGATAGCTGACAACACTTCTGTCATCCTAGAATGATTATCTGAAAGAGAAGATGGTGAGGAAGGATGGGGGGGGAAAAGAGATGAATAGAAGGGATTTTTCTTCTACTTCAAAATAAGAGCGTATTGGAGTCAGTAGAGGAAGAAATGGGGGGGGGGGGGGGGGGGGGAGGAATTAGGAGTGGAGAGGATGATGTGACTTTCCCTGAAGTAGATTCAGTTAGAGTTATGCATTGGGGATGTAATCAAGAACCAAAAAGCAAGAAAATTGCCTCTAGTTGCAAATTAATGGAAAAAAAATGGATGCAGCAAATATTCTATCTTTTATATATCCTTTTTAGAGTGATCATGCATGATGGAAAAATCCTAAAGACATAAGTGCCAAGGTGAAAAGAGTGTGGTTTCTGTGGCGTGAAGCACTTTGATTTTCTCCATTTTTAAGTAGATGTATTTCCCTGCTGGGGGAGCTGCACCTCACCTAATTATAACTTGTATTAGTTTGGGAGTCTCCTTGTCTAAATGCTGTTTGAGTGACGGGACGCTGGACTGGACCCGTCCATTCTCTAGTTATTTCTGGTCCTGTGGTGTCATGGCTAACCCCCCCCCCCTCCCTCCTCCTCTCCAATCCCCTCTCCGTCTGCATCGCTCCTCTCCTCAGCTGTCACATTCCTTTTATTCTCCCCTCGTCTATTTTTAACCCTCTAACCTTTCTGCTAAAGTTCAGAGATGGTCCGCCTGCCGGTGTTAGGGAAGCTGCTCAGACTGAAGCTCAGCAGCAGCCGAACGGTTTCTCCTCGGCGGCGGTGGAGCAGCTGCTGCCGAGCGGCCGGGAGATTAGCTCCTGGATCTGGACCGGTCCCAACACCCAACATCGAGCCGCCACACACACACACATACAGATACACACACACACACACACACACAAGATGGGCTCCGGTCCATTTGGACACGCCGGCTGCTTGGTGGCTTCCCAAAACCAACGCAGGGAAACTGTCCGCTGCCTGTCTGAAGCAGTTTTTTTTACAGCATCACTCCCACTCTGTCCAGGAAACAAGAAAAGCAGCGACTTCAATTATGTTCAATAATGAGATTTTTTTTTTTAATTGTCAGTCCGCTTCATTATGGATAAAGAATAACTCGAGTTGACAAACGCATCGCATTTTCTTGCCAGGCCCTGCAGGTAAAAGAAACTAAAGAACCTCAGTCATTTTTCATTTAAATTGAATTCTTGACTCTGCAAACATCCCTTTTAGGATTTGAAATCAAGTCTCTATCTCTTAGTTTTATAGTTATGGATAAAGATAATCGCCTAATGGCAGAAATCTCACATCCGGATCTCCACCAAAATGTAATCAGTAGTTCCTTTTGGCCCAATGTCGATCTGTTCACCAAATTTCAATGGAAATCAGTTCATAAGTTTTTGAGTTATCCTGCTGACAGACAGACAAACACGACCTCCTTGGCGGACTAAATCATGCTGTTTCCTGCATATCAGACCTGATGCAGACCTTCTCCACATGGGATGAAGGCTGCTTTTGCGCTTTTGCTATCTTGACTTAATTTGTCATGAAACCTAAAAGCAGAAGATGCACAATATTTTTTTTTTTTGGAGCGCTGAAGCCTCGCATTAAAACCAAAAACTTTGAGTTGTTGCACTAATGAGAGAAGAGACTTTCCACCGTTACCAAACGCTTCTGTTTTGACTTTGTGATGCACCTTCACCTCTGGGTGCTTCTGCACATTTCCTCTGTAGATGGACAGTCTCTTATTTTAGCATGCAGGGGGGTGGGGGGGGTGTTACGGTCTCTGTCGCTGGGTAAAGATTTAAACAGTCCCATCTCATCGCTGACAGCATAACTGTGTAATGTGATCCCTTCCCTGTGTGCTGGAGACACAGCAGGTTACATAACACACTGCTGTCCTGAACATCTGATTCAGGCACAGGGCCATCAGGCACACATGAGTGTAAAGTTTAGATCGTACAGTTAATGTTAATATGCCGCAATGTGAAGTCTTCCTCTTGTGAAGTGCATAAATCCGACATGAATCAAACGATAGTTGAATCAGATTCAGTTTTATTGGCCAAGTACGTTCTCACATAACTAATGTAAATGAGAAAATTCAAAGTAAAAAATTAGGGAATGGGTCTCTTAATATAAAGAAGTGGCATGCAAGTATAAGTGATACATTGTTTGTTAAATAATGACTAGAAATGGAAATTTAGAAAACAGGACTCTTACCTATAGTGTGCACATGGTTCTCTGTTGAAACAAAATAAAACAGTGCACAAGGGAAAAGTGACAGTTGCACAAAACTTAGTGATTCTCTTAGACAGGCTAGTGGACGAGGGGTTGAATCTGGACAGTCTGGGGGAAATGTGGATCAGGTGTATGGAAAAGCAAAAGCTCTTTCCTGTCGATAAAATGTTGTGGAAGAGCCCTTGAGCAAGGCGTTGAACCCCCCCGCCCCCGTCCAGTTTCCGCTTCACCAGGAAACTGTGTTCCTAATAAAACCTGGTCAAATAATCCTCAGATACTTATGGTTTGCATCTAGGTGCCAAGTGTTTGGTGTTTTCCATGCAGGACAACACAGTGAAGTTTAGACAATCATGGGAAAGTGTTTGAAAGCCAGTTTAGTGTCATTTTCTGTGATTGATGGCTCACCTGAAACTCCGCCCACCTGGAGTTAAAAGTACTAAGAGTTATTCGCACACGCAGTTTGACCCGGGTCGGTTCTTACTCAACCTGCCTGGTTAAATAAGGGGTTTTCAAAAGAAACTGCTTCTCTGCGTGACTGAAACACCCAGCAGACTGTGTGTGTGTGTGTGTGTGTGTGTGTGGGTGTGTGTGTGTCTGCAGCGTCTCATCTGTGGTCTGATGAGGTTCAACAGTAATATCAGGTCATATCAGACTGCCTTTATTTCCTTTTTTGTATAGATTAGACACGAGAACATGCAGATTCCTCCAGCTGAACTTTACTTCCCACTCGCGCTCCAACCAGGCACTGAACCGTTTGGTTGAAAGTGTCTGTTGGAAGATTTTTATTTTAAACATAAATATGATGAAATGCATAAGAGGAAAGACTTGGATTGTGCAGGTGAGGTGAAGCGAAACCAAAGCGACTTTTTGAAGCGTCTCTCATCCAAAGAAACCCTCTTCAACTGATCTGGGCACATGGAGGATGAATTTACAACTAAATAACTTTAAGTTACTCTTTGCTGCTTCTGCATCTCTTCCCTTACTCTGCTCTTATAACAATATCTACCTTCAGCAGACTTATTGAGCCTCTTCAGATGCTTTGAATTTCTGAGCATTTTTCATTTCAGAGCCTCTTGTATCCGGAATACACTGGTTCTGGGGGGGTGGTTTGGACACTCAAACTATTAATTTGCAATAGTAGATTAGTGTTTTCCTGTAGTTTTGAGTTGACGTTTTTATAGCTGAATCTTTACCTCTACTTCCTTCACCTTCCTCCTTCTCCTCTTTCTCTTGCAGGCTGTTATCTTGAAGTAAACCTGGGGAAACATCTACCTACCTGTCTTCTTTTAGCTTGTATTTCTTCTGTCTTTTCCCTGCACCTTTCTCTAATCATCACTCCAGGGTCACAGGAACACTTTTTTACCTTTCATTCAGGATAAGATCGTCAGCCAAACACCTAAAATGTGAAATAATTTGGTCCCTGCCCACGACCCTGTCTTCCTGTTCACTCCCCTCTCTTCTTCTTCTGCTTCTTCTGCTGCTTCTTCCTGTGTGTCTGAGCTGCAGTGACGGCAGCCATATTAGGTGTAAACAGAAGCTTTCGGCCTCCTGTGCCAACTATTGTTATCTTCAGTCAGGGTTGGCAGGCCTTTAGTGGCCCGTCCGTCCTGCAGGGCGACGCTCATGTTAGCTGGGTGTTGGTGCCACCTGCTGGTTGCAGAGCGGTACTGCAGTGAGTTGGCTGCAGAGAGGCAGCGGTGTTGGTTTCACACCCAAAGCTGGTTTGCAGGATTATTATATATTATTAAAAATATTATAAAATGGAAAAGGTGGGAATCCATATAATGCACAAAACAAGTAGTTTATTTGCTGTAATAGTGCATTATACAGATTCCCACTTTTTCTGTTTTATATTCTCTGAGCCAAGTTTTTCCACTGTCTTTTATGTGGATTGCAAAAAAGTTACGCAAATTATTCTTGTGAAGTGATGACTTTGGACAATTTGAGGGGCGCGAGAAGGATTTGGCAAACTTGACAGGAGAGCCAAAAACAAAATGGACTTTGATCAACTGTTGTTAATGGCTTTTGATAAAGATAATGTCATTTCATAAACAGAAAAATAAAGAGATATATAGATCTGACCCCCAAGTCCTTGAATTCAAATGTAGTACAAAGCTAGTGGCTGTACCAACCTGGCATAGCCTTATCTTGTCCCTGAATCTGAGGCAGGCGCAGTAAAATTTTATTGATTAGAAGTGTCTAAAGAGTGTCTAAATATTATTGGATTAAACCCCAGAAAGTTTCAGTCAATGAAATGTGAGATGTACAGACTGACCTCACTGTGATCCTGTTGGTTTTCTCTGCAGCAAGGTGACTGAATGAAGTTAATTGACTTGTTCTTTCTTCTGTCCCTCAGATTCGGTCGTATCGGCCGTCTGGTGACCCGCGCCGCCGCCACCGGAGGCAAGGTGGAGGTTGTGGCCATCAACGACCCCTTCATCGACCTGGACTACATGGTGAGGAGCGCTTACACTCTCTGTACACTGACTGTGTCTGGGCTGGGACTCTGTAGCTGATCACAGGGAGATTACAATGGGTCTCCAAATGGTTAATGATGGTTATTTGATTGGTTTTGAGGCCAAAGCTTTTCCCAAGTTACTCTGGACCAGCTGATGAACAGTCATTGTGTGCGTGGTATGATCCTGTAAGCGAACGGCTTAGTCTAAAAGAAGGGCAAGTGTAGTTTCAGTCTGTCTGTGTAGATTCACTTCAGTCATCCAGGTAGCAAGATGTCTGGAAAAAAATAAAACCTGAATCAACTGGATTTCTCCTGTTCCTCTTCATTTTAAGTCCAGTGGATTTTGTTTTATTCAGTTGGGAGTAGTTTGCAAAATCAGCTCTGGGTCCTGAGAAACATTATGGAAGTGAGGAGAGAATCTTAAGCACTTGAATTAGAAGACAGTAGAGAGCTAATATGAGTCTTAGAAAACCTCTACTTGAGTATTCACTGTGGGACTGGGCTCCACTTGAAGCTTTGCTATTAAACGGTGCAGCGGCTACAGTAGATTTTTGAGATCCTGTACTTTAATCAAATGGGTGTTTCTCCCCTGCACAGTTCTATAAAAACTCTTGAACACATGCATTTTCAGTGCTTTAAACTTGCACTTCATCCTCCTCCTCCTGTAGGTCTACATGTTCAAGTATGACTCCACCCACGGCGTCTTTAAGCACGGAGAGGTGAAGGCAGAGGGCGGCAAGCTGGTGATCGGCAACATGCACATCATGGTCTTCCACGAGTACGTTCCCCTCACACTGAGGCATAGTTTCCTTATTTCTACAGGGAAATGTTGCAAGCAACGGCCCGGTTTGTTGCATCACAGTATTTTTAGCAACTTTACCCTGCAATTCTGTTTTCAATACAATACCGGCTTTGATTAACGATGAAGCCGAGGTATAATGGGCAGCTTTAGCTTTTGAGAGTCTGCAGATATACAACAAATTGGCAATGACAGTTCTTTCTATATCATCAGAGTAAGCTGAGTACAGTACATATGTGTCAAAGACAATAATCAAAAGGAGATAGAGAAAACAAAAACAAAACAAAGAGAAAAGAAATAGTAAATTAAAGGGGGAAAAAAACCCAATGTATACATTCCAGGGGATAAATTACTTTATTCTGCGCAAATACAAAGTGTAATTTTTGGGCATTCATGCTTTTCATACATTTTAGGGATTTGGAAAATGTTACTAATTTGTTTTTAAAGGCTGTTCAATGTTTTGCAATATTTGCATTTGTGTATAAAATATTTTGCCGTAGAAATGGTGGTAGAACCTCAATGCTAAATTTAATCAGAAATTCAAATTAGACCAGAAATTATGAGTAATATTACAGTGGAAAAAATAAATTTGTCTCTCTTGTCTCTACCTCAGTATTACAAAAATTGACAAGAATTACAGTCTGTTATCTTAGAAATTTACTAGAGGGGTAAATTTAATTAATTATCTTGAAGTATACCTCTTTAGCCTTGGGGGGGGGGGGGCGGATAGGGAATAAAATATATCTTTTTCTTATTTTGCGGGCAGCCAAATTTAAGTAAATGTCTAAGATATAATTCCTTCTTAGAGGGTCAGGATAACATACTTTTAACAGTGCGTTTCTGATAAAGTAATTATTACAAACTCTGTCATCCAAGTTTAAGTTTGGATTCCATTTCAATCACTGGCCAGTATGAATCGGTTAATGACCTCTGACCTCTGCATTCACAGGAGGGACCCCGCCAACATCAAGTGGAGCGACGCTGGTGTCGACTACGTTGTCGAGTCCACCGGTGTTTTCACCACCATCGAGAAGGCCTCCGTAAGTCTGACAGCCGCTCCTGAGCTGAGAGACCCAGCTCAGAGGAATGTGGCGTTGTACAATGGGCAGTTTCAGCCAAGGAATCATTGAAATGCATTGAATCTATGCCGATTATTCCTATAAACGACACCAGCAAAAACCTAAACCAACGTGACTTCCCATGGTCATGAAATCCTGGAAAAGTTTACGGAATTTCAAATCTGGGACTAGAAATATTTTGGAAAATATCGTTAAACCTTTGGAGAACTCATTCAATTTTATATATGATACTATGATACGTTAGCATTTTTGTCAATTTGAATCAAAAATTTACAGTGTACTTTGGAAAATTGGCTAACAAGTTGGAGAAAAATTCATTACCTTCCACCTCGGATCAGAGTACAGTCTCCTGACCTTTGCCCTCTTGTCTGCCCCCCCCCCCCCCCCCCCCCCCCCAGGCTCACCTGAAGGGCGGTGCTAAGCGGGTGGTGATCTCCGCCCCCAGCGCCGACGCCCCCATGTTCGTCATGGGAGTCAACCACGACAAGTACGACAACTCCATGAAGGTCGTCAGGTGAGAATCTCCTCTTTATAGTTTGGGATTTTTCATTCGTTTTTACTTTTGTGTAGTTTTCAGTTTTTGTTTCTGTTCACTGTTGCTTTGGTAGTTTAAGTTTTCATTGAGTTTCAGCTCTAGTTGTAGTAATTTTGGTAGGGGAATGTAATTTTTAAAGGTGTAATGATATAAGTTCAGCAAAGGTATTATTTTCTATGTTGCAACATGTATTGTGTAATACAAATAAATTATAAATTCTTTAAAAAATGTTTTTTTTTCATTTGATTTTACATCAACTAAAAGTTGGGACCATTTCTAAATCCTCTTTTTTTTTTTTTTTCTTTAACCCTGCACATAAACAAAACAAAAAACAAACTAAAACCATTTCAGGTATCTTATTTTATTAGTTTTACAAATACACAAGATGGTTTTAGTTTTTTCATTGTCTTGTTTTTTATTTTTATTTCAGTTCATAATGCTTTTAACATTTTCATCTCAGTTTTAGTTTGCGATAATAACCTTGGTATGTGCAAACCCATAATCAGAAGTGAAATATGTGTCTAATGTGTATAAATAGCCTGACCGGCTCTCTTCAGGCTGCAGTGTGAACAGTTTCTGTCGACATCTGGATGATTTTCAGCCAAGCAGCGAAAGTCAAACCAAGATCATCTCTAAACATTACTGAACCCAGACATTCACTGCATCTGTATTTCTGTCACTGAAAGCACCGTCAGAGTGTTTTGTAGCATTTTGTATGAATTTTTTTACCTTGTCGTGTTTCCATAGCAACGCTTCCTGCACAACCAACTGCCTGGCTCCCATCGCCAAGGTCATCAACGACAACTTCGGCATCATTGAGGGTCTGATGGTGAGGAACGACACCCGATCCTCCACATGTTCACATCACACACTGCTGCCATGCTGCCTTTTACCCTGCTGCAGTACATCATGTTTCAGACTGCTATCTGCTATGGTGCATGATGTGATGCATTTAGGGACACTGAAAATGTGGCGTAAAACTGAACTTTTCAGTCTATCAGTCACAGTGGCTTTTTGATTCATCAGGTAAACGTGATTTCTTAGTGTCTAGAGGAGTTTTTAAGAATGAATAAACTGATCAGACAGACTGGCTGCTTGTAAAAGAGGCTAATGGAGCTGACAGATCTACCAGCCACGGCCAAAATTTACAAGCATTTGCCTGGCAGCTGCCATTTAATTTAAAAGCTAAGGCAAAAGACAAAATTATGGTTAGATAGATGATCATCTATCAGTTTTCTGAATATTTATAGTGTCTAGAGTAGCTTTTTAAAATAAAATGGGATGACTAAATGGTTTATTGCTAGTAGAACTTATGGAACAAAACATGCCAGCATTTAGTTAATTGGCCCTCAACATGGGACAGGACAGAACATTTCTTAAAACAAGTTTACAAAGTGCCTCACAACCAGTAAAAGAAACAATAGATGGATAAAATCAAGTAAACAAACAAGTGGGTTATATAGACCAAAGAGCAAAAGTTCCTCCTGCTCTCTCTTGCAGGCTGTTATCTTGAAGTAAACCTGGGGAAACATCTACCTACCTATCTTCTTTTAGCTTGTATTTCTTCTGTCTTTTCCTAGCGCTTTTCTCTAATCATCACTCCAGGGTCACAGGAACACTTTTACCATTCATTCATTCATTCATTCATTCCCCCCCCGTCCCCTTGCAGAGCACAGTCCATGCTGTCACCGCCACACAGAAGACAGTGGACGGTCCCTCCGGTAAGCTGTGGAGAGACGGACGCGGAGCCGCCCAGAACATCATCCCCGCCTCCACCGGCGCCGCCAAGGCCGTGGGCAAGGTCGTCCCCGAGCTCAACGGGTAGGCCTCCCTGACCCCTGACCTCTGACCCCTGACCCCTGACCCTGTGGGCAGGAGCACGAGAGAAGGGAATTTCCTTATGGGGATTGAAGTGTAACATTTAAATTTGTGAAATCAGTCAGTAAATCAGTGAAATCTTAATATTTGTTTGTCACTCCTGGTATGAAATATTGATAAATTCATATGCACAGGCGGTTGATTGGTTGATTGAAAAGCCAATTTCAGGCAAACTGGAAGGAATAACATATCACATATCCTCTTTTAATTGTTTAAATGTGTGGAAAAAGTTGCATATTTGCAGCTTTAACATGAGTAACAGAGCAGGAATTGTGGTCCTGTATGCTTAGAGATCAACGTTTTTTTTTTAAGTTTTGGAGGTGTCATGTGATATTTCTGCCTTCATAACTAAACAAAAGCACTGTGTCACATTTGTTGTTGTTTTTTTGGGGTCTAACCTGCCTGTGTTGTTTCACAGTAAGCTGACTGGCATGGCTTTCCGTGTCCCCACCCCCAACGTCTCCGTGGTCGACCTGACCGTCCGCCTGGAGAAGCCCGTAAGTCTCTCTAATGCACTTTTATATCACTTAATACAACTGATTTATTTGTCGATTATTTTCTCGATTAATCGATTAGTTGTTTGGTCTATAAAATGTCAGGAAATGGTGAAAAATGTGGATCAGTGTTTCCCAAAGCCCAAGATGACGTCCTCAAATGTCTTGTTTTGTCCACAACCCAAAGATATTCAGTTTACTGTCATAGAGGAGTAAAGAAACCAGAAAATATTCACATTTAAGAAGCTGGAATCAGAGAATTTTGACTTATTTTTCTTAAAAAATTACCCAAACTGATGAATTGATTATCAAAATAGTCTGCAATTAATTTAATAGTTGACAACTAATCGATTAATCATTGCAGCTCTAGACTTAATGTTGCTTCTCATGTATCCTCTCCATTGTTTTGATCTAAGCAGTGAGATCCTTTCCTTCTGCTGTAATATCTGAAACCCAAACCTCCAGTTTCTGGTTTCGTTTCTTTGTTGATAATCTAATCCCATCCCTGTTTTTGTTTTAATGACCTGTCTCTCTCATTTCCTCCTCCAGGCCAAGTACGATGACATCAAGAAGGTCATCAAGGCCGCCGCCGAGGGACCCATGAGGGGAGTTCTGGGATACACAGAGGACCAGGTAAAAAAAA
>NW_027282858.1:0-34037 GCF_046629955.1 Centroberyx affinis
GCCGAGAAGGTATGTACTTGTGCAGTATGTGCTGTGTTTATGTTTCAGTCATACATGCCAAAAAGTCAATTCCTTATGATGAAATTCCTACCATATGCATTATATCAGTGTCTATTAATCTGGAATCACTGCTTTCAATTCCTAACTCCCCAGTTTTGAAGAGTATTATCCGGGGGGCGTGACATGTTATCTCGTGGCATCTTATAGCTTATGTAATCTTTTATCCCTAAAAAAAAAAAAAAAAAAAGGACACTGCGGGAAAATACAGAGAGCTTGCTGCCAAGAAGTGCCACCATGTCCCCAAGCCCTCGGTGGAGCTGCAGAGGCCCTGCGTCCCGGCCGAGTGTCCCGCCCGCACCACCCCACCGGTCCGCCCGTGGAGCACGCATCACCGCGCCCTTCCTCCTCAGCCCCTGCCTCGACCAGACTGGCACTCATCCCCTTGGTCTCAGGTAACGTGAAGTGGAAAATTCACCTACACTTGGTGAACAAGTAAAAATACAAACATCTAATCTCTTATAGGCAATGCATGAGTTGCTGTACCTTCATCGGGGGTGGTGTTTTCTTTGGTGTCCGCAGTGCACGGTGACGTGTGGAGGAGGGGTGCAGGCCAGGACGGTCCAGTGTCTGGCTCAGGGGAAGCCCTCCCCTGGGTGCTCCCTCCACCTGAAGCCCGCCATGTCCCAGGCCTGCAACACCAACTTCTGCCCACAACCAGAGAAGAAAGGTACTGAGGCTCTTATATCATGCACTACTACTTTAACACATAACTTGAAATCAGTAGTCTAAAACCTGTCCATTGTTATAAAATGATTTAAATGGTGGCTGTGAATACATAACCTTATGACTATTTATACTATTACAGAATGGATATAGGTAAAATAAGCTCTTACATGTCTTTTTCCCCTGTTATGTCCCCAGATCTGGTGTGTAAGGACTACTTCAACTGGTGCTACCTGGTTCCCCAGCACGGAGTCTGCAACCACAAGTTCTACGGCAAGCAGTGCTGCAAATCCTGTTCGAATTCAAACCTATAATCATAAGGAGTGACTCTGTCTCCGGCACGGACAGAAGGATAGTTAGATAGACAAAAGACTATATTTGACGTCCATGCTTGAAAAAGACAGCTTGTTTTTTGTTTTTTTTGCGTAAAGCATGTGGCGAGCACTGACAAACAAGACATTTCAATGGAAGTGGAAGAGAGTTGCGGTGCCCTTTCTTCTCCTTTGCGATGCCGGACATCTGGATACAAGAACTTGATGCTGACAGCACTACGCGGGAATGTGATCAGGAGGAACCAGGAAAATGGGGAATCTTGGTTAAATATGAATAGGAGTGACACGTCCAAAGGGAACTGAAATCCTGAATCCCTTGTTTCTATCTGTAACTGAACAGATCTGTACCCAGGACAGCATCTCCCAGTCAGCCAAAGGGGAATTATGGCTTACAATGTCTCAGGCAGTGCTACTCAACAACATATGAAGTGATGTGATATTCTATGGTGCAATTGTTTACTGCGTTTACAGACCAGACAGTAGGGTACATTGGAAAGCCGGGGCCTGATAAGGAAAATGGATGTTCCAAAGAAGCACATAGGAAGATATCATTTTGATTTAAGGTTTGATGAGTTCAAGCTGGGATCAATCAAAGTGGACTCACACAAGAGAACTGTTATGAGATGGGTCGAGGTTGTGCGCGACAACATCATGAGAACATTTATGTCTTCTGTCACCAAATCAGACGTGAAATCCTCAAGTTTCAGGAAGGAGCAAATGAATTGTGTGGCCCATGTACAGTATTGGTTGTTTTATTTATTGGCTTTACAATACAGTGTTGCTGGAAAACTGTATTCATAAGCGGTATAAATGTGTCCTTTTTATTATTGTAGCCTAAGCCCATTACTTTCATATTTTGTATTACGTTTCATAGGATTCCATGCTGACAAACTGCACCTTTTTTTTATTGAGGACATTTATTTTATTTTTGCAGACAAATTCCGTTATATTAAAATCCCGATGATAGACTTCATCGTTGTAGACCCATCAACAATAATGAGTGATAATACACAACAGCTATGGAGTGAACATACATACAAAAGTTATGAGCATGCTGTTACACTCTTCCACCAAATCCTTCAATAAAACACAAGGCAGTCATGGATTGGATGCATTGATACGGCAACAAGAATCACGTGTCATGTCGGCTCCCGTTAAAACGCACTGAGAGATGATGGTTGATGCTGTTTTAAGGCGATTACTCAAATGTAAATGAAATAACAATAAACAAATGTATGTTCCTGTCAGCAACTCTGCTGCAGCGCGAGTCCTGATTTCATTTTCTCTCCTTCCATACAGGGGCGCTAAAGCTTTTCAGCCCCGGATCTAAGCTGAATGAATGTATCTAACTGTATTCTTATAGCGATGAGGGTGAAAAAGGGTTCAGGAAGGCAACTTGATCCCTTAAATCATCCGTGTTGGCAGACAGGAGTGTTGTCATTGTCATCATGCCCTGATAGAGGAGTTTACTCCAAAATGCAAAGGCCAATAAAGGCGATTGAGGGGATCGAGTTGCCCTCCTGAACCTTTTTTCCCATCACTAGTAGGTTTATTTCCCTGGCCTGAGCACCTCTTCCGAAAAATCTTTACTCTATGGTTCTTCTATCCTATTTCCAACAAAACAGAGTCTTTAGGCTGCAGTGGAGCGCGGTGCATAAGCCAGCACCCGCCATGCCAACCCGGTATGAGCCGTTTCAACACCTATGACATATTGTGTCTGGGCTCCCAACCTTAGTCATTTCTCAAGTCGAGGAGACACAGATGCCCAAAACATCATCGTCATTGTCATAATCCCCGGGACACGGGAGGGGGAGAAAGGAAGAGTGTGAGAAGATAGAAATAGAGTAGAAAGAAAGAGGGAGAGCATCTATGTGTCGGGCGCTGTCATAGAAAAATGCCCTGAGAAAAGAGAGGGAGAGGTGGGCAGAGAGAAAGAGGGGTTTTCCTCCCTGTCACCCATCTCCCTGTAGTTGATTTATAGCCGGTCAGCTGTGGGCACCGTGTTGCTGTGTGAATGTAGGCCAGTGTGTGTGTGTGTGTGTGTGTTAGCTGTGGACACTGTATTATGAGTGAATGTAGGCCAGGGTAAGGGTGTGTTTTTGTTCCCAGGCAAAAGTCTGCAATTGGTATGGAGGTTCAGACAGAGACACACAAATCTGTACCATGCACAGACACACACTCACACAGCTCAGAACATTATTGCCTGCCTGCTGACAAAAGCAGTGTGTGTGTGTGTGTGTGTGTGTCTCAGAGTCAGATTTCTCTAACCCCCCCCCCAAGGTTCTGGAATGTACTGTCATCAGCCACTTTGCACCCCAGTCAAGTCAAAACTTAATCTTCTGTATGTGTACAGAGAAGAGAAGAGAAGAGAAGAGAAAAAAAGAGAACAAATAAAAAACAGTTCTCTGTTCCAGACGCTGTAACAGTGTCGCCTAACCATGACAACAAGCACTTTGTACCATGTGTTGCATCAATATTCATTCAGCAGCAGTGGGCCATGCAGCCACTGTTAGAAAAATGTGACATAATGAAAAAAGAAAATATTCCCCCTATTTCCTCACAAAGCACAAGTGAAGTGGACAGAAGTGGAATCAAATTTTTAATTATCCTCAGCCAGTTATTTCTATGCAAAACGGCAACATGCAGTATTTTCTCTGTATTATTTACTATCTTATATGTTTCATGCATAACCTTCCTCGCACATGAGGCTCCCATTAGACAACTTATGTGTTTTCACCTCTGCTTTAAAAGCATCACAAAGACAGATTTGAAACAATGCGAAGAAAGAAGTGGAAAAAACAAGGAGGAAGGGGATTAAGAGGACGGGGGACTTTTGTTTACACAGAGATACAGATCAGACGAGGGCTTCCTGGAGATGGCAGAGGTGATTGAAACAAATCTTGCGCCATCCAAAGTGTTACCTAACGCATGTCAGGTAACGGCAGAGGCGATCAGTCAGAGAGAGGGAGAGAGAGAGCGAGAGAGAGAGGGAGAGAGAGAGAGAAACTCTGCTATCTCTGACTGCATCTGTATGGAGAGCATTAGCCCTTGAGCCTAGAGGCGGCACTCAGAAAGTTCATCTGACATTAGAGGGATTATCTTTCCATCAGGATGCACCCACAGCAATCGCAGCACCTTTAGCTGCTTCCTCTCAAATATTGGAATGACCAGGCCGGAGACAACTGCTGCCTCTCCATTAACTTTCAAATGCTTTTCAAATCCATATAGAGACTGACCAAATTACAACACTGTTACGGTTTTGGCAGACACTCTGATTTTCTACCTGGACCTTGACCTTCCCAATCTTACATTTTGCATTTCTAAAAGTAAATCAATTGGGATCAATTATTTCAGCCCTTCGTGCTTGTGTGTGTGTGTGTGTGTGTGTGTGCGTGTGAGTGTTTATGACAGTGTGAGAGAGCAAGAGGGAGAAGGAGAGAGAGTTTAAAAATACTGTCTGGACAGTGGAGGGTCTGTGGGAGATGAAAACACAGCAACCCAGATCCTTCACGTATAGGCCTATTGAGGTAGTGACACACACACACACACACACACACACACACACAAAATGAAGTGTGGATTAATTTTTACTTAAATGCTTTGGTAAGCATTTAAAGTCATGGTAAAGTCATGCCAACAAAGCACATTGAACTGAAACTGAATTCAACTGAGAGAGAGAGAGAGAGAGAGAGAGAGAGAGAGAGAGAGACACTGTGGCAAGAGGCAAGAGATCGAGTGGAGATAAAGAGGCCGTTATCTGTCCAACAGCGCCCTCTGGTGACTTTATAGAAGTTAACACCACCCAGCAGCAAAAGCAACTCAACTACACCACAAGTACCACAGATACACTTAAGCCCCGATAAGAATACTGTAGTGCTTTGTCGTTGGGAAATCGGGTTAGATTCCCCGCAGTACTTCCATTCAATAAACTTTCTTCAGTATTTCACATTTGGAATTTGATTCTTCGCATAAACGTCATTCTGAGAGGATAGTTCCAGTGTTTGAGGTTGCTGTGAACACCACGCATTGCATGGGAATTGACTCCGTGACCTACCAGTTACGCGGTGATTTCTCCGAGCCTCATTTCCATCGGCCCAAAACAGAGTTCCCTGACCGGGAATCGAACCCGGGCCGCGGCGGTGAGAGCGCCGAATCCTAACCACTAGACCACCAGGGACTGCGTCGACATAGAGGTCCAAACAATAATGAAACAACATTACCAGCTTAAACTTTCACATTACTGTAGATGTTATTCAGACTGCGTATTTATATAATACCAATATTGTACGACGAAAAAAGATGTGTGAATGCGGTTGAATTTTACCATGGTATCACCCTCCCACTCCCACCAAAATTAGATATGAAAACTGCACTGGTTCCAATGTGGGGTCTGGGACCTCCAGGGGTCCTTGAGTGGGAGTTCCACTAGGGTCCTCGGCAAAATGAGGTATTGTGTATGTACAATGGATAATAATAACTAATTTGGTCAGAGGTTTCCTTCCTCCCACTGTTATACCATTAGATGTAAGGTCATTAAATTCTTCATGAAAGCCTAACTGCCGGTACATGCTGCACCCAGGCTGCACCGCCTTTCTATCACGAGTTGTTTTCCAACGCCCCCTTTTTTTGTACCACGAGGTGCCTGAACCAAAATCGGAAAAACCGCTAAACATCACATTCCGGGCCGTTATATATCAAATATACAACTGGAAGGTTGTCTGTGTAATATTGTATTCAATAGCAGGAGCAAAACCTGCTTACGACGTGGCGAGCTGAGAAATTGTCTGTGTGTGTGTTGACCGGCATTTTGTTTGCTCCTCCCTTGGGGTCCTGACGTGGGTCCTTAGTCAACGTGGGAGACGCGAAAATGTGAAGTTGTTATGAACCTGTCTGGATGTCGTGTCCCGGCGACCTGTTTATTAATTTGTGTGCTATAAAGTTAACAATCTGAGGAATTCGGGGGAGTGTATCTTACCATGATGCCAGGAGAGAATCAATCCAAAATCGTTCGAATCGCAGCGGACGCGACAGTTGGAAGCTGTCAAAACTGCTCTGTTTTGCACCAAGTGAGTTCACCTTTCTTCAGTCGAGTCAGTTATGTCTTGTTTACGTTAACGTTACCTCTGAATCTTAAACACAGGCTGTCTCTGCATTTTCCATTACTTCATTGAATTCTGTAACGGTAACAGTTACCCGGTTTACTGTAAACTGGAGGGAGGCGGTAAGAAGAGGCGGTGACGCGCCTGTTCTGTTTTTATCTTGCCTGCTAACCTGGACCTGTTTAGTTATTAATGTTCCTGACTATTATGTTTCTTCTCTCTTCTTCGTCTCTTATTGCAGAACCTTAACGAATATGTGGGGTCCTTTCTGGCACTAAAACGGAAAATTGCGGATTCTGAGTAAGTATTAGCCAATAACGTCCGTGTTAGCTAACTAGCTACGTTACCATAGCATTCTGTGTTCTTCAACTGTCAATTCCTCTTGTGTCTGAAGGAGACTTCTGGTTGGTGGCATGATAAGAGTAAAGGTGCTAACGTTATATAAAGTGATGTTAACGTTAAATAAATGCAACAAAATTAACAAAATTCCACTGTAAGCCAATGTAAGATAGCTAAAATTGGAGTTATGAGATCTATCCCTCCACTTGTAGTTAAGTCTACCTTTTGCACCAGCTGCAGGTGGGAAAGCGCTTTGCAGTTGAGGCAAGAATACAGGAACAACAGAGATGAAATGAAATAACGTTAAATGCATGAAGTAATTTCTCCTAGAGTCTGAAAAGAATAGAAACTTACCTAATTTTAACAAATTAATTGGGGAGGATATTCTTGGGCTTGTTTATCATAATTCACAAACAACAAAAATGAATCTTGGTAGCCTGTTTCTTATTAATTGCCAAGATTCTGATGAATTTGAAAAGTTGGCCAAATGTAACAATCTCATATTTATCATAATTGAGTTGAAGTTTCTCTTCTCTTTGAGCATGTAGCCATACTTCTGTCATGTGGTCTGAATGTATGAACCCAGTACCATCCTGTCTGAATCAGTGTGTGTGCTGGAAGATAATTTAATAATGATGCTCATAATATGCTTTTCCTCCCCCCTTTCCTAGCCACTTGCTGAGTGAATATCAAGAGAAGTGCAATGATATCCTTTTTGATATAACATGATTTGTCTGTACATATTCCCTTGGTCCAACCGACTGGTAGTAAACAAACATAATTATGTTGCAGTTTTTGTTTGCTTTGTGAAGTTGTCTGTAAGTGTATTCCTTGACAGTTCATTACAGCTTCAAAGATCACAAAGGTACATACAACCTACATTTTAAAGATGAATGTTTTGCCTTGACATTTTGATACTTACACCACTGAGGGAACATACTCTAATCATGTTTGTGGATTTGAAATGCTGGGAAACATTGGTTTAACAAAGGAAATTGACTCTGGCTTTTGAGGGATGAGTGATTATAGTATTTAGTTTTCAGAACCTCTATAAATATTGTCCTATGTGGATACCTTGATAAACAGCCTGAGCATGAATGTAAATAGAAGGTAGTTGATTTATTATTCTGTTGCTCTGCATAACTTGTGCTGAAATCTATAGTACACACATTCTGGCATTTTGTTTAGAATTGTTTGCTGTTCTGGAAAGTCCAGTGTACAGAAACTATAAAAAATATAAAAATCGCAATCAGTCATTGGGCTGAAATCTAATCTAATTATGTTGCTGTTATTGGTGCATTATCAGTGAAACAAATACCAGTATAGACAGACTGTGTCTGTGAAAGCTCAGTATTGGACAATAATATTAGTGCACTGATACCGGTCAGGCCCTGGTTACTTTATGGCAACTATCTTCAGTAAGGCAGCAGAGCACACAGATCATCATGATGTTTCTCTATGTTAGATACAACTGGCTTAACACATTCCTGTTTCCAACTTGTTTTATGCAGTGAAACGATCAGGCTCCAAGGACAACTGGAAGAGCTGCAGGTCAAATTAGTTACTCTGGAGAAACAGAATGCAGATTATGAATCGGTGCGAGCAGAACTGGAAGAAACAAAGGTATGCACTATATCTGTGGACACCTTTTTTAAAAGGGGTTTCTTAATGGTGATCATAATGTATTTGTATGTCTCTAAACATTAGGACTACACTTCTTTTTACAAAACTGCAACACAAAGTCCCACCCATCTATAAATGAATTTCCCTAGATTTTACCCAATATTTCCAGCTATTTTTTTTTTTTTTTTTGCATTTTTCATAACCCTACTGTGTTCATTTTTTATAGTGCACTCTGAAGTCCTATGGACAGATGTCTGAAGAGATGGACAAGCTGAAGGAGGAGAACAACAAAACAATGGCACAGTAAGAGAAGACACCCATCCTAATTAGACCATACCCGTACACTGAATTATGTCTTTTGTGGAATGTTAATTATTCTGCTTCTTATCCTTAGGAATAAGAAACTTGAGGACCAGCTAAAAGATGTGGAAGGTATTTGGCATTCACTATTGTAACTTGCTCCAACTTATGATTGCACAATTTATACACACCATTTATAGAGCAAGATTGTGTGAAATTTGCCTCTGATTTTTTGTTAAATTGTCTTTCAAATGCATAGAAGTGACAGAAAAGCAGACCCTTGAAAATGCACACCTGAAGAGGGAGAAGGCCTCACTTGAAAATGACTTGCTGAAAACACAGGTATGCAAAAAAAAAAAAAAAACAGTGCCCATCCTAACAACCTTGAATCAATTGAGCAGATCAAGTTTTGCTTGAAAAGTTTTAAATTATCTAACGCAATGTTTTGTAATGCTGAAATGGCGTAGTTTAGAACTCAGTGAATCATATTTCGATTTTTTTTTCAGGGTTCATCTGCTAAGAGATTTCCTTCTTTTTTAGTTCTATATGGAGGTTGTTGCAGTCATATAACTGGCCAGAGATATTAGGCCAATACTCTTGTTCTCGTGAGCTTTATGTTATTCTGTTTAGATGTAGCTCAGGAAACTACATAATCTCTGTAACTTTGTGTTTTCACCTCTCCAGGCATCTTTGAAGACATCTCAGGCACTAGCAAATCAAGTTGAACAATTGAGAGCGGAGAATGCCAAGACAAAAAGCATGTAAGAATTATAATACACTATGTTATGGATGTGATTTCTGTTCTTTTGACACACTATACTTATCCATTTATGGTTTTCACACCTGTCTCCCACTAGGTCCTGCATTTTTGTGTTATTTTGATCGCATCACTGAGCTATAATGTCCAGTCCTGTCCGGGGCTTGTGTCTGCTGCATTGTTTATCTCTTTTTGTTTGTGAGAAAGGAGCAATTAAACCATTTAAAACATAAATTATGCTAAACGTTTGCATGTTATTTCCACCAACAGAAAGAGCAACCTTGAAAATCAACTTAGACTGCTTGAAGGTTAGTACTGAAAATTTGAACTTACACAACACAAAAAATATATTTTATGTGCATAATGTCTTTGATGTGTGTCTTTATGGTGAACTAATTTTATGGCTCCACTGTTTCCTCTGTTTCAGAATCAGTTCACAATCAGAGTCAGCAAATATCTCAACTGACGAGAGAGAAGATCCTGCTAGGGAGAAACATTGATGATCTTCAGGTGCAGTGATGACCTCTATGTCCCTTTACCATTAGATGCAACACTCTGTCAGTGGGGGAAAAAATGTCCAAGCTTTAATAGTTCATCATATTAAAAACATGTCATTTCAGTCCAAAGGGACCTTTTTTTCCACTGTCAAAATTTGCTAGAATATACATTTTCTGCCTTCAAACTGAATAGTTTGTTTTTGACTGAAAGGCATATTACATTTTCATTTTTGGTCTTTTAGCCACTTGGGGAAATTGTTTATTTACTGGCACCTCAATTGACCAAGAAAGGGCTTGTTTGGCAATCCCGATGGAAGCCTTGCCCAGTGGGCAAAGTGATTGTCAATCCAGCAGGTTTTTATGTGTGTACATCACAAGTACCCGGTGAGTACTGGTACTCACCGGGTACTTGAATAGATCTGAATTGAAAATGGTTTTTGTTTTTGTTTTTGTTTAATTTAATTTAATATTTTTTTCCCTCTGGCAGGTGAGACTGATGAGATTGGAGAGAGAAAGGAGTAAAGGTAAGAAAATTTGTTTCTTTTCTTTCTTTCTTTTTCGCTGTGGTTGGATCTAAACCTTGTTTCTTCAATGTCAGCTTTTCAGGATACAAGAAAAATAGCCTAATTTTCCAACTGACCACGCTTTTTTGAGAATTTATCATGGTTTTTGAATGGGTTTCAAGGACCCTAGTTTGATTAAACTTGCTGTACTCACTGAAATTGCAGTCACAAGGTTTTTTCCATTAACAGCAGCATTTTATTCTCACTTGTGTTGAGTTGCAAACAATATCAAAATGTTTATTATGATTTTATTTTTGGACAGAATTCATGAGCACATCAACTCAAGCAAGTGTACCTGAGGAGCCTAAAGTGGACAAGGGTATGCAGTTGGCTTCACTTATATTATTGCTTTGTATGATGTATTACATTAACTGGATGAACTATTCACATACACTACATTTAACCATAAAGCAGATTGTTCTAGTTTTTATGTTTCATTGTGTGGATGTTTGTGTGTGTTCCACAGAAAAGTTCAGGATACTGCTGGAGAATCTGTGGGAATGTGTGGAACCTCAGCAGCGGCAGTCAGCAAACACGTTGCACTTTCCTGGTGAGGCATCGTTATTAGGGGCTGGGCAGCTCTTCTGCTGGTCCCTCTTGTATATCTGTGTTGTTATTATTATTATTATTATTGTCCCAGCACGTAGTGCTGGGAACCCTATTGTTTTTGTTCGGATTATTATTATTCCGCTTCTTCTTCTTCTGCCCTAAAAGTATCTGGATCTCAGAAACCGTAAGAGCTACAGCGACCAAACTTGTCAGATACGTCGAAAGTCTCAGCCGCTACTCAGGCAACGAAACCCAAGTCAATTGGCCTCATGGTGGCGCTATAACAAGCAACTTTATGTTTTGGCCTATAACGTCTGAACCGTATGAGCCACAATCAAAATGGCCCATAAGGTTTCCCGCCATGTTGAATTTTGTCCAAAACAGTTTTTTTCGCTTCTTCTCCTACATATTTTGTCCAATCTTCACCAATTTTCTCTCACAGCATGTCTGGACTGTCCTGCACAAAAGTTATCGAGCAGTTTTTTGATAGTCCATACCGTTTTGCTACAACTGGCTTTCAAATTTTGTAGGCAAGGCAATATACAAATATACTAATATACAAAAATGGCCATAAGTCAGGAAGTTGTTGGCCTACCTTAAACAAATTTGGTACATATGTGCACAGATCAACTCTACTGCTACTGAGGTAGCATGCAACATTTGGTGGTATTGTAACCATAGTAGACCATAGTAAAAATACTCTAAGGCTCTAAATAGCCTATAGATTGGACAGTCTCATTACTTGGCCCCATTTCTTTGTGCTCCCTCCATTGCCCCCCTGTGGACTCAGTAGCCTAATGGTTAATGGATAGGTCTACCATGCCAAAGATCACAGGTTCAAATCCTGTGGGTAATGCTGTCTCCTCACACCACTAAGCTTGTGATAACTAAGCGTAATGTCTTAAGTTTCTAATTTTTGGACAAATGACCATATGAAAAGATTGACTTGACAGAAGTCACGGGCCAGCACAAAAGCCGGTGTTAGACTGCATGTCCGCACTTCACAACATGTCAGTTTTTGAGTGTGTCTGTCTACCTTCTGTAATGTTTTGTCTATCTGTCTGTCTTATCAAATTGTGCTTGGACCCCTCAATCGCCGCTTGCGGCTATATTTATTATTATTATTACCAAAACTGCCTTCCCATGCATGAAAATGCACAAAGACTTTGCACACATATCCAGGGCCAATTGTCCTCATAGTGGTTCTACAGCAATCAATATAATTTAAAAACTTCAAAGATCTGCAAGAAATCAGTGGTACATCCTACAGAGCTCTACTATTCTCAATACATCCATCAATATGTGAAGAATCATTGATTCACTGTAACTTATAGTCAGTTATGAAGTCAAGGACTCTCTGAAAACTGTAGAAGTAATTCAAGCTAAGTCTTCACACATTTTATGTTCACCTGACATCAAACTTGCTATAAATTATCTTCAGACCTTCACCAATAAACAATCCAGTGGTTTTTTTTTGTATTTTTTATTTTATCTCAAAAATTGAGTCCACAGTATAAGTCTGACTGTAAGACCCCCTTTACATCTGCCATTAATATACATCTTGAATGATCAGATTGTAATTGGATAGCGCTTAACCACATATGCACCCAAGTCGCATTGAGGACAGATTGTAATCTGATCACCCACTACCTCCAGAGGTGGTCTAGTATGAAACGACCACTAGTCCACCCACTTCTCAGCTGACTCAATGAATTCATGACACAATCTCGTGCACCAGTGCTGGCTGTAATTTGGGCAAATATGTGACTTCTGATATTCTTTCGCCATCTTTGATATTCTTCTTTTTACTTCTTTCTCATAACTCTTCTTTTTCTTATTACAGTATCAGGCCGGCCCTCTTCATTACTTTTTTCAGTTTAAGTTCTCAATTTGTAACTGTTATAATGGTAGATATATTGTAAAACGTGTCATCTCTATCCTGATGTGAACCCATATCTCTTAACCAGCCCCTGAAAACTTAAGAGGATCAAGTCAAATGTTGCTGTTTTCAATCCCCTCATTAAGTGTTGTGCAGGATGAGGAAACTGCATACAAAGTCATCAGTAAACATTTGTAATCCAGCATTCCACTGTTCTGTTTCTTGTGATTTCAGAGGTCAGTTCCAAGCAGGTGTTTGCCTCTCCTCCAGAAAACAGACTGCACTCTCAGCTGGGTAAATGTGACTGGTCCCAGTCTGCTTCTCACAGAGTCCGTGAATCCCAATATTTCCCCATACAGTCAAAAGCCACTTGTTCACCATCAAGGCCTACTCCATGTGTGCTGCAAGCCATCAAGCGCCAAACATCTCCGCAGTGCAAAGGTGGCAAGAAACAAACGGATACTGCAAACAAAGGCAAGCGAAGGTCTAAGGAACACATAATGGAGGACTCATCTACTGACTTGGACAGTCACGGAATTTCTATTGAAGAGATACTGGAATTGTTTAAGCCGCTGCTTCCCTGCATATCCCCAGTGCCTGACTTGGTGAGAATTAAGTTATATTTAGTGTGAATTCTTTGAATATCAGTTCTTGCTGATTGATAGGCAGTTTGCCCTGCTTATAATGCTAAGCCAGTACAACTTACTGCTATTAATCCTTTTATTATATTGCACCAATTCTTGCACCAATTCTTAGAAAAATCCACAGAAATAAATGAACAAGTAATTTACAGAAAAGTCACAGCAGATAGAATCTATGATCACCTCTCAAAATGTGTGTATTATGTCTTTTTTTTCTTCTTTTTTTCAGGACAGAGAGGTGGACTCTCTTGAGACAGAGGATGGAGAGAAGGAAAACTGTCCTCAGCCCACTAATGACTCCCTTCCTCTTCAGCAAGAGCACTCCTTACTCATCACAACACCTGAGTCAAGCCATCATCCGAAATCTTCTAGACTACCGACAGAGCAAACTATGGACTCGCCAGTGGTCGCAACACAGAAGATTGAACACATTTTCAATGAAAATAATTGCAAGCACTTTGGGCAACATGAGTTGAATGACATTACTAAAACAGAGGGAAAAAGAGATGGTGCAGACAATGCAGAGATAGAAAATCAAGAAGTCATGCAAACTGACCAGTGGCCTAAAACTATGCAATTAGCATCGTCATCATCGTCATCTTCCACATCAGACATAACAGTTTTGGTTGAGATAGCCTCACTAACTGCTGAAAGTGAAGAGCCACCCTCCAATGTAAAACCCAACAGTAGTCTGCTTGTGGACACTGGCATCTCAACAACTCCACTTTGTCACACTGGAGATACTGGAGGAGTATCAGAGGAGCAGACTCAAGGAGAGGCAGGGGGAGATGAATCAGCGGGTATTGCAAAGATGGATACAGTAGCAAGTACTTGTGATGTCACTGGTGCCGAAGTACCACTACTACCAGTAGAACCAATAGAAGGAAGTAATGACGCTGTAGTCTCTGAAGCAGTATCAGATACACAGCCAATTACTTCCACAACATGCCTTGGCGTTCTGCAAGGCAGCGAGGTTACAAATGATGCAGAAAAGGGGAAAACTAGTCAAGATCCAAGTGGTTTGGGACTGGGCAATCAAGACGCAATGGAGGTGGATTTTCAGTCCCAGGAGACTAATGTTATAGGGTCTCTTAGCGAGGACACAGAGGTGCCTGAAGATCAGCCCTGTTTGTCTGAGGTATCGGTGAGCAACGGCATCAGCGGTGTCTCCGATAAAAAACCTGAAGAGAGAAATGAAAATGATGCCTCAGTGAAACTTCCTGGGGAGGCAAATGGGGATGAAGCACATGAAGCCGAAACGGTTGAGGAACCAGCTTCTCCCATAGAGTCAAATGCTGGTACAGCATCTGGAAGGCTTTCACCTCAGAAGTCCGCACTATTCAAGATGGCAGATGCAGAAGAGCACCTCACTCACCAGGAATCTGGTAATGCAAATGATGAAGCTCCTTCCACAAAGGAGGTTCCCACGGAGACGTTGGACAGTACAGTCAAAGCCGAGCATAATGGGCTTTCTGACTCCCAAGAGACAATACAGACTGTTGGCTGTGAATCAATGAAGAACAGTACGCATTCTTTGTGCAGGCAGTTGAGTCCTTCGTGTCTGTTACCCACTGTCAAACTGCAACCTTTGAAACCTCACACACAGCCAGAAAGAGGGAATGATGTTTTGTCTGTGACTAAGAGTGAACACCTCACAACCAACACAATAACTGTAGAGCCTGTGCCCAAGTCAGTGGAGGAAGATGTCGTAGAAAAAGCTGTTCTCATAGACTTGCCTAAGGACAGAATAGACTCAGATGACAAGAAAGTGGGCAAATATATTTTTAGCCCGACTGTTAGCCAGACTACCTCACTGAAGCAAAGCGCTGCTACCACAAGTGGACCAAATAAATCTGTAGATTCATGTGAAGTAGTTCTTGAAAGACTCAGCCCAGACATGACTGGAGAAAGGGCCTCCCTAACTAGCCCAACAGCAGGTACACCTGCACAAACTACAGCTCAACCAGAGTTCATAGGCCAAGTTCGCTCTGAAATGGGCCCTCCACTCCCTCCTCTGCTAACCCCTCTGAGCGCAACGCCTCCAAAGATGGTCAAACCAATCAACCCGAGGCAGGCTATTGGGAAACTCTCCTTTCCCTCGCCCAAGGATAGGCTGGCTTCTCCTACCACTCCAGTTCAGACCTACAGGACATGCAACAGTCAGCAGCAAAACTCCCCATCGCTCAACAGTCCACTTCCTCCGGACGGAGTCCCCTCATCGCCGCTTCAGTTCGGCTCTGCCACTCCAAAGCATGCTGTGCCAGTTCCAGGTCGCCTGCCCTTGTCTGCTTTTAATTCCTCCTCTTCCTCATCCTCCAGCCCATCTCAGGAAAACTCCATGAGGATCCTTGACACCATGTATCCAGAACTCTCCGCCCGTGCCCGAACTCTAAGCATTCTCAGAGGGAATGTCAGCCTCAGCATTTGTTCTTCAGAGAGTGGAACAACACCTACAACAACTGTCGGTCAGATGTCTGGCTTTAAAACCATCAACTCCTCTGCCACAGCTTTCACCAAGACAGAGCTGAGAGGAGAGAAGAGACCTGCCGTTAGTTTGCCCCAACCCAAAAACAACAAATGGCTCAGGCTAGAGAGCAGCTCCCGTGGTCTCATTCGCAAGGCATTGCCTTCCTCCACCCTAACCAGTCCAGATGAGACTATCTCAGCTCAGAATCTAACGTCCAAAGGGCTTAAAAAGACCTCTCCATCCATGGAAGGTGGAAAACCTGCAGAGCAAACTCTAATAGTTAACTCATTGGGAAAAATCGAAAAACAGTGCTTTGATCTATTGCCTGTGATCAAGAGCCATCTATATGTTGGGAACCTATCCATAAAGCCTATCCTCAGAGATGAGGAGAAGGAGGTCATCTCTGAGTTCTGTCAAAACAGCTGGGTAAGTATGATGTTTTATGCTTATATACGTTCTCTATAGTCAGGGGGCTGATTTGAAGGGAAATCCAGTTGTTTACAAAAGTAGTACAGTTCCTCTGCTTTTATTGTTGTGGTAATGCATAATGAGGTAGCTTATCAAATAAATACAGGCTCTGGAGGAGGAGGAGAAGGTGGTAATAGAGGAAGACATGGGTGAGCAGGGAGCAGATGCATGAAGCAGGACTGATATAATATAGCCTAGTGACTTTACACTGTTGTTGGGGGGAGCGGGCTGTGCACTGCAGCTGGGGGGAAAATCCTATATTGCATGAATGTAAGTGCATGTTGTACTTTTTCTCCCCAGGCCATAGCAGATGATTTGATGTTGGCCATCTTGAACAAGCTGAAGACAAAGAGAGGGGTGCTCAGTGGAGACCACCTGCAGGCCCTATGCAGGGTCTACACAGGGATCTGTCGACAGAGGAGAGACTGGGAGAAGGCTCACAACCTGGCCTACAACATTCTCAGAGAAGGTTAACAATGCATGTGTTATATGCCGTAAATATGACATCCAGGGCTTTTTCTGCCTGCCGGTTAAAGCCCCAGTCTGTGACAGAAAAGAAATGCTGTTGCCCTACTAATGCTGTTATGTTTCCAATTATTTGGCTGAAGTCATGTTTTTTTCACAGTGTTTCCTTGGCTTGTCATCCTGATTGGGGTCTAATAGTGTTATGTTTTGCCTTTTGCTTGTGTGGTTTTAGGATTTTTAGTCCCCTATTCTTATGTAAAACTCACCAGAGGGTGATGTTGCCACCGAAGCCTGTTTTCCTAAGCCGTTATCTTCAAATTCCATGTTGATTGGAACCCATAGTGCTTTGTTCAGTTAACTTTTTACTTTTAGTAGTAAATTGGAGCTGAAATGATCACTGATTGACCTTCCTAATGCCTGGGCGCCACTTTTTTTCTTTTTTTATTAATACTAGTATTCTAGGACTAATAGAATATTATCTCTTTCCTGCTCCAGATTTTCCAGATTCTGCCAAGCTGGTCCTGTTTATGGTGACAACATGGCCCAATGTCCTCTCACACAGTAGTCCTCTGTGCCAGGCCATACATGCTGTCACAAAACTGAAAGCACCAGAAGAAGTCCTCAGCTGCCTTTCAGCATACCTTGGCTGGGACAAGGTAATGTACACATTGGTAGGGATGGTAGGGACATTTCTAATGAAGTGACTGACTGACTCAAAGGGGCCTTCTCCAATTTTTTGCTGTTTTGTGTTGTTCTGCTCTTCCCTTCGATTTCATTGTCTTGGTCGATTGAGCACTGGTCAATATATACCCTGTATACCTGTCACATGAGTTTGAATTCCGTTCATGGTCTTTATCACGTCGTCCCCTCTCTTGCCCATCTTTCCTAACTAATTAAGCAGAAAGGACTCTTTAAAAAGACACATTTGTCTGCATCTCCTCAGAACCCTCCCTGTGACGTTGACCAGGTGATCTCCACAACGCTGTCAGAGGTCCGGGCCAGGTCGAGCCTGTCGTTCCAAAAACACGATCGGTACGGGGACGACCTGGACACTGAGGCTTGGGAGCAAGTCTTCGCACTGGACCTCCTTTGTACACACAAGAAGTGGAAGTGGACCTATGACAATGTATTGGGGTGAGCTTATTCTCCCAGTCACTCTCTCTTTCCTTCCCTCCTTCCTTCTACCATATTGGCTTCATGCTTCATTCGTTTGTTCCTTCCTTACTTCAAAGTAGCCCTCCTCCTAAACCATATTGGCTTGCTTTCCTCCTCACTTCCTTCCTTCACAATAGCCCTCCCCTAAAAATGCAGAAAATAAAAAAAACATATGAAACTTGATGAAACACAAGCAGCGTGTGCACCTGTGCTGATCGTCTGTGCTTTTACAGCAAAGATTTGTGGCCGCTGATGAACACCTGGGTGACGCAGCCCAGAGACCAACACACACCCGTCTCTGACGTGACCGTCGCCACCGTCCTCAGACTCATAGGTCAGTTGTTTTGCTTTTGTTTTTGTAGAAATGACATGGTGAGTAATTTCCACTACACAGGATCTGAGCTCTCTCATTATGGCATAATCTAAAACATTTTGTGCAAATAACCTAAACCATAACTTGAAAATGTCTGTCAACTATAAGTTAAGGTTTTCATACATTTTTCTGTTCTTTTTTTAAATAGGACGCCTTTGTCATCTGGGAATTAAGGAGAGGTGTGTTTCCTCTGTGAAAACTGTCGCCAACGTCATCAACACATTCTGTAGGCATGGACAGGCGGAAGGTAT
Source organism: Centroberyx affinis (assembly GCF_046629955.1). Classification (NCBI taxonomy): domain Eukaryota; kingdom Metazoa; phylum Chordata; class Actinopteri; order Beryciformes; family Berycidae; genus Centroberyx; species Centroberyx affinis. The sequence continues at coordinate 18,482 of NW_027282858.1, forward strand.
GAAATATGAATAAGCACACTGAATTCAGGATGATCCAGTTTTGTTGCAACCGATACACAGCCTCTAGTGTGTGTTGTTTTGCCGAATTTCTCCCTGCCATCCAATTCCATTGAGACAGAGGCTCATATTCCCTGCTCATATTCCCATCACCTCTTCCTCCATCCAGGCGTTCCATGGGAGGTCCAGCTAGCGGCTGTCTACTGCGTCTACGACTTGTCTCCCTGCAACCCCAAGCAAGCCCTGGAGGCCCTCGCAGGGTGGAGAGGGGACACGACTCGGAGCGTCCCCCCTGCCGTCACCAGCTGCATTAACCAGATAGCCTCTGTGTGCAGACAGGTCAGGAGCTGAGGGGGAAACGCACACAGACAAACCCGCCTCATTCTGTACCTACTCTGGTGACAGGTTGAACTGGGCAAGAACAATTGCACACAAACATGTTTTCAATTACATACTGTCTTCTTAATACAGGGTGTCTGCAGGTCCATAATAAGTCTTAAAACGTCTTAAATTGTCTAAATAATAAGCCTTCAGTGTCTTGACTATAGTTGAATATAGCCTTTAGGTCTTAAATACAGTTTCCTCTATTCTGATGCTGTTACTGTTTTCATGCCTCAGGGTATTTTTGTGGCAAAATTGGCCTTTTTATTCTGATCAACATTTAAAAGGTCTTCAAAAAATATAATTTAACTTGCTGCAACCTGTAGACACACTGTAATAAATGCATTGATGTGATTCTGCCTGTTTGCTTCTCTCAGGTAAAACTCTAAAATACTCTCCAAAAACACTCTCAAACATGTTCACGTTGGTTCTGATTTATTTGTGGTGCTACTGCTATTGTAAATTGTTCTTCATGTAAATCTTTGTAAATATGAGATGTCAATTTTTGTATCAATGAATGCCTTTGGTAAATATTTTGTATAGTTTAATAGTTCAGAAGTTATTTAATTTTTTCACATTAAAAGAAAAAACTTTTTTTTGTCATTTCTATCTTACTGTACATTCTGTATTTATTGTGAGCCAGCTCTTACATAAAATTATATAACTATTCTGATCTAAAACACTGGTCTTCCCTCAATAAAGATGTCCTCCTAAAGGGGTGGTGGTGGGTTGAACTCTTCTGAAATAAACCCTGGTGTTGCCTTAAAGAGGCACTCATGGATTGGTCATGGTCAGTGAATTCTGTGTTCAGATGCCTACTGCAGCTGCTGGACAATAGCATTTGCATAATATCCTGCCCAAGCCTTAGTCATAAACTAACTTTCAGTAAGATGAAGCAGGCAAACAATTGAATCCCTCTTTTGAAATGTTAATATCATATATTCATTTTTATTTATTGTTGGTGTACAATAAATCCCAGCAAGTAAAGTATACTAGACAGCTGTAGCATTGAGGATCACTGAGAAAGTTTCTGAAATTATGCCACACATTTATTTTTTTCTCCAGGGGAAGATTGTCCCAACTATCAACATAGGCTAGAACAAGGCCTGGCAACTTCAGACACTTCATTATGCAAAGCATCAATAGGGTAAAGAAATAAGTATTGCTTATTATTATTATAGCCTACTGTTAGGTATGACGAAGATGCATGAAGACATTGGCATAAGAGCAAGGTCTCCGACGTGTTAGTTGGCTCCTTTATTTCCTTCCCTGCAGTATGTTATGGAATTTCCTTGTGAGATTACAAATTGCATACGCCGACCTAACTGAGGTACATTTATGATACCGGTTACATGAGGATAGGGTCTTTTAAGGAGGGGTTGGCCCTAATGTTTTCCTTTTTTCATATTGGAGGCCATTTGCCTGGCATCGATATCCGACTGGAGGTCACGGTTTGTCCACCTTTTCGTTAACCACTACATGCTGTAGCGGTCCCGTATACTAGTGACAAAGAGGAGGCGACTAATGATCCAGTCAAATCACTACTATGCCGTATGATCACTGTCAAATTAGCCAAAATAACAAGTACCGCTTCCGGTTGTAGCTTTCAAAATAAAAGCCATTTTGACGACCGTAACACAAAAGTTACTACAGAATATATTTAAGGATGAATCTGAAGTGAATGAAAATACAGTTGTCCTTTTATTCAAAGGGTCGTTTTCATATCGTATATTAATAGCCATAAGGTTCTCAAGATTCCATGTATATACTATGGATGTTCAAAAATACACAAAGGAATACTAAAGGAAATCGCGCGACTTCCGGTGTTTTCTGGCTGTCTCTGGTTGGCTTGACGCAGCTTTCAGTCCAAAGGGGTGTGTTCAAAGATTTAAATCCCACAGACATGCGTATAGGGCCATCCGTGCTGCTGGGTGCGCCATATTGGCTGGCTTACATGGGGAGTGGAGTTAGGCAAGCCGCTTGAAAAACCAAACCGATTTCCGGACATGAAGCTCTTCGAGGATAACAAGTAAATCAGCACGGTAGGATTTATTTGTTTCCACGAGTGCTAACTGTTTGAGTCGCCAATTTGCTCGCCATTTTCCCGTGGAGAGATTCTCCGTAAACTCAAGTCCAATGGATCCCAGGACCGCTTGGATTCAGCCGGAGCAGAAGGGACCTGCCAATTCCCTGTGGATGCACATTTGGGAAACCTCTCAGGGATTTCGAACGAACTTCGGCATCGACAACCACCACCACCAACGCAACTTTCACACGCAAAGTGCAAACTCCCCGGGCTCAAACGGCGAGCATTGCAAAAACGCACCACCGCCGCCGGGGGTTGTGCTAGGGAAACTGCCGAAGCGAGACGGCGGCGGAGAGAGGAGAAGTGTCCGGAGAAAGGGCTCGTTGTCGCCGTCTTCGTCCTCTCTGGACTCGGAGGCCGAGAGCTCGTCGCCGTCCGGCTCCTCTCTGCAAATCGACAACCTGAACGTTGCAGAAGAGGCGAACCGGTTTTTACACTACGGCGAACACGAGTTCAATGTGAATAATCTCAGACAGCAATACCCTCCTCCGCCTTTTTACAATGTTCAGCAACATTGTCGCAGCATGCAACAATCTGGCGGCCACACCCCCACGGGACTGAAAAATCAGCATGGGAACAAGCACCACCAATATCAGCCACATTCATCTGGGCGCAGGAGGCACCTCAACAGAGCCAACACTTTTCACGGCATCAACCAGCTCCTATCCAATGGCTGCAATGGGAACTATTCAGACTCCTCCTGTAGCCTATGGAAAACGAGGCGGTACAGCCCTGGTATAAATGGGTAAGGAGATATGGAAAGATTTTACAATGAATGACTTATTGTGTAATGCAGTGGTTCACAGTGTGAGGTCTGGGGACTCCCAGGGGGCCTCAAAGGAGTTCCAGGAGGGCCCCCAGCAAAATGAGTTTATTGCAGTATTGTTTAATTAATTTGACATTGGGAGGATATATATGGTAATGTCTATTCTGATCATGGCCTACAGTGTATATATCCAGTTCTTCACCAAATCATATTAAAAAAACTAAAGTCCTCTGATCTGGGGGTCTGTCTGACAAAATCTTATTAAGTAGGGGCCCTTGATATGCAAACCTTTATGAACCTCAGGTCTAATTAACATATTAGATGCACATTTGTAACAACAGCAGGCTTTATTGCCATTTTCACTTTCAAATGTGTGCATTTTATTTGAAAGCAGAAACATTTGGTGCAGTTATTGCCCATAACTCCTTTGTGTATTGACATGGAATATAGGCCATTTCTTCCTGTAGGCCTAATACCACCCACCTCAATTCCAAATATACATCTCGCAATGCAGTCCACGATCGTTCAGAGTTCACTATGACATTGCTGCTTTTCCCCCATGTAAATCAGCCTGATTCCAACAGTCCCGTTTCCCTTGTTCCTTGCAGACTTCACGAGGAGATAGTGGACTTTTTCAACTTCATGTCACCGCGGCCCGAAGAGGAGGCGATGCGAAGAGATGTCGTGAACAGGATAGAGGGCGTCATCAAGGACTTGTGGCCCACAGCGCGGGTGAGTGTCAGTGGGCCAGCCAGCATGCCTTTGCTGCCTGTCTGTATGAGCTGTACTCCACTCTGGCCTAGATACTGTTTTAGCCAGGTGGCCTGAATGTATATGTGCTGCACATTGAGCCTGGAGGCACACAACACCGAATCAGTCAATGACGTATGAAAGATACTCAGCTGTACTGTATCCAAGTTCAAGTTCAGTTTTATTGGCATCTCAGCTGCATAAATCTACATAATCTAAATATACGGAGACTGTACACAGTGACACGAAATATAATTTCTCAAGGTGCAACAGAGATGTAGTGCAAATCAACAATTAATATTTAAAAATGAATAATGTATACTTAGGTGATTACATGTGGTGTACGTCAAGGCTCAGTTCTTGGGGTAATGCTGCTCTTTGTTGTTCTTTGGCTGTACTCGACAGCATCGGTTTTTACTGATATGCTGACAAACATGATATTAAACCAAACAATCTAAGTAATTTGGAAGTATTGTGACTCTCCAGCTGATGTCAAGGACCGGATGTCTCAAAAGTTCCTTCACCTGAACTTGGACAAAGCTGAGGTCCTTGTTTTTGGCCGGGGGAAACTCGGCTGTTTTTTGGTCCTTTTTAAATCCATACATTAAACCCATATCCCTATTTATACTGTTCTCTATCTCAGTCGACACGCTGAGACACGACTCCAGATTGTGCAGAATTCCACTGCCAGGTTATTGACAAAGAGTAAGCGCTTGTCACAGGATTGTGCAATCTCTTTAGTTTTTTTTTTAAGCTCATATACACTGTTTGCTTGTTTAGGATGGGTTTTAAGATTGTCCTGATTACTTGTGGGTTTGGCTTGGGCCGGCCCCTGGCTCCATCTCACATCTTTTAACCCTCTATGAGCCGGAGTGTAACCTGAGATCCTCACACAGGGCCCTCCTGGTCTTATGGACCCAGGTGATCAGGCCCTCTTCGAACTCGCATTTTCCTCCATATTTTAAATTACATTTTTAAATCAGGTTTTTGTTTTTTGTTGATTACCAGTCGTATTATCTCTAGACTTGCTTGTTTTCTTATTATCTAACCCTGTTTTTAATGTGACATTTTTATTTAGCATATTCACTTTGATTTATTGCGTTGTAAATGACTTTGTTAAACTGTTTTATGTGCTATGTAAATCAATTTTATTATTATCCTGCATAGTGTGTGTTTGTACGTCCACTGCACCCTACTGACTCTGTTTGGCCAGCTCTGTCTGGCAGTCAACAGGCTGGTTTACACTAGAAGGCCAAACAGAGCTGGCCAGATGTAATCATTATTCATGTCACTTGCATTCCCCAAGTAACATTTGTGAATTATTTTCCATCTTATATTGCCAGCAGAATGTTAGGCAGGCTATACTTGGTAACAAATAGCGTTTTCTGGTCAGCATTATAAACATTTTGAGCTAATCCTGGCCTTGAGAAGTCCCACTGGGCCTCACTGTGAATTTGATTTGATTTTTTTCTTCTTTCTATAAAGACGATTTGTGCTGCTCTTCTGAGCAGGGGCAATGCTAGGGTTTGAATTTATTGTGGATTCTGACCCCCTGACCAGAGAATACGGTTTTTCACAAGGAAATCTGACACCACAGTCACTAATAATTTCTGCCACCATCATCTATAAAAAAACAATCCATAGAAGCACTGCCCAATATGTATTCCAGTCAGCAGTTTGCCTTATCCTCACTTAACACTGTCAGTTTATTCATAGCCTACCTGATAATCTTCATCATGGAAAATTAAACTGACATGACAACAGAAAGGAATGCACACCCATCCAAACTGTAATTAACCAGTGCGAAGTCAGTGTTTTCAACGTGAGCACCCTGATTTCACCCTGAAATGCTGCACCTTTCATCATTTCATTTTGGGGGACTAAAGAAATGTATAAGGGAGCTGAAGCCCCTTTGTGCCTATGCCTCCAAGAGTTCAGAATTCACTGCGTCACTATTGAGTTAATTATCAGACTATCAGAAGCATGCAGGCTTTACAAGGATGTGGTTTTTGCTCGAGCATGAGGAACCATGACATGTCGTGACTTAAATTAGAGTCATTGTTAATTTGTTGTTGTGTTCTGCAGGTGGAGATATTTGGCAGCTTCAGCACAGGACTCTATCTCCCAACAAGGTAATATTGGAGAAAAGTATTTGTTTGACATGGTTTGTTCATGTCCTTTTTTTGTGAGAGATCCAAAATGGTTCCCATATGCTTGTTCAGTGGCACAACTACAACCACTTTACTGGAATTCTAATTTTACTCAATCTTTTTGTCATGGGCTCTCATGGTGTTTGTATTTGTGTATCCCAGGGCCCCGTTCCTCATATGTGGATTATTGAGCTAGCTGGATATCTCTGTTAACGATTTGACATAAGCCCAGGATTTTCTGTCCCTTGAAGCAAGCTTAAAATGTAGTCCAATTTGTCATCGGAGCATCAACTCCTTAAACTCAAACCTGCAAAAACGTAGGTTTAGTCAGTTAGCTGGATTATGATCATTCCTTTTTAAGTTTATCCAATCATGAACAAATTTCCAGACATGGCTGTGTTTCTGTAGAGAGGAGCCAATAGATCAAGGTGCTATTATAATTATAAAAGTTAAATAAATAAATAATATAAATACGTTTTTAGAAGAGAATGTGGATTGAGAGATTGATAAGACTTTAGTCGAGAAGGGATTGTTTACAGTTTACCAATTTGAAGAATATATATATATATATATATATACAGTATATATTTTAAAATTTTTGATTTGTTCCCGCATCTTTTTTGGGTCAGTGCTGACTCTGAGAAGAAGAAATGATAGGCTTTGGGCTTATTTAAGGCAAGAAAAATAATATCCTGCCATCGTGCTGCCATTTCCACAATGAAAATGGGTAAATGAATATATATATAAATATATATACGTGCAATGTGATCCATAGATGCAATTGTAAATAGCTTATAGCCTTCAATTTATCTGCAATTTTCTCCCACGATGGCTCTTATTTTAGAGGCTTTGGCAGTGTTACATTTCATTAAGATATGTTTTTAGACATGTTCCTCATAACCCTCAATTAGGAACTCTTGCTCCGCTGCAGTAAAACAAATGTATGCTTGTTGATCATGGTTTTGACTCTACTCATGTTCCCTTTGTCAGGTGCTTGGGTGGAGCTCTGTAAGAGCCAGGCTCTGTGTGTTTTATTTGAACTTCCCCCCACAGTTCATGTGTAACACTTTTTACAATGTGCACTACTTAGGGGAATTGTAGTTTGCGCACCATACGTGGCACATAGCCATAAGAGCCCTGCGTAAGGGAAATGCAGTGTGCGTACACCAGGCAGTAGGGTAGAACGCACACCAAAAATTGTTGATAGGTGCTGATCACTGGAAGTAAACGGGAGGGAAAAAAATAAAGTATCTTGCACACTCTAGCTCCATGGAAAATACTCTTTATTAGATAACGTTTCAGCCTTGAGGCCTTCAAGAGCATCTTTGATTTCACAAGGCTGAAACATTATCTAATAAAGAGTATTTTCTATGGATCTGTAGCTTCTGTACCACATAGCAAGGTAATTTGAAATGGCTCTCATCGTATTAGTCTGAATTAATTAAATGACATATGAAGAACTGGGCCCTGGCATTGCATGTTCATGAGTTGTGGATCATTATGTGTTGCAATAAACGAATTGTATTTGATCCCAGTGACATTGACCTGGTGGTGTTTGGAAAGTGGGACCATCCTCCACTCCAGGAACTGGAACAGGCCCTGAGGAAACACAATGTGGCAGGACCATATCCCATCAAGGTCCTGGACAAAGCCACGGTCAGTCTAAGTATTTTTGAATCTGGGACCCACAGCCGATGGTTTCTAACCCATTTTTAATAAACTTTTTTTTTTATGAAATGGTCCATCTTGTTGAACCAGATGGATTTTCTTAAGAAACGCACCAAGCTAACTCTAAGAGAAACTGCTCCACTGTCTCTCATCATGACCTCCACTTCATAAAATATCTCTACCAAACCTAAACCCAAACCTAAACATAACCCTGTTTTTCAGAACAAAGGAATAGTGAAAACTCTCTGGTTTTAAGCACATTAACAATGTGGGGTAAAGCATAAAGAGTGCTTTTCTTGCAGCTTTTTAGGGTAAATTGAGCTAAACGTTTGTCTATTTCAAGCAATTGAGTCATCAAGCAATTGATCCAAAAAGAAATCGCACCATTTCACTAAAATGTGGCGAGAACCCAACAATGACAGTGTACTTTTAAAAAAAACATTTTATAGAATTATTATTTTCACTATTTAGGTTGCATGTTTTCTCAACCTAATTCTGGATTGATTTAGATTGAACTTTGGCCTGTTCTCAGGTGCCGATCATCAAGCTGACTGACCAGGAGACGGAGGTGAAAGTGGACATCAGCTTCAATGTGGAGACTGCAGTCAGAGCAGCACAGCTGATCAAGAGCTACCTCAAGGTAAGCTTAGAAAACAAGCCTTGTTTTTTGCCTTTTTTTAATAGAGAGAACACAAAAGTAACCTCATTTTTTGTCTGTCTGTCTGCCAGAGGTACACTGTCCTGCCACCCCTGATCTTTGTGCTGAAGCAGTTTCTACTGCAGAGGGACCTGAATGAAGTCTTCACTGGAGGCATCAGCTCTTACAGTCTCATACTGATGGCCATCAGCTTCCTGCAGGTACACATACGCAGGCTCAAAATTATGCCCGTTGGCTGTTTTCCAGAAATGCAAAAGCTCTCCATTTGACATTTTGCTACACTTGTACCTCAAAACCCTCACATCCGTTACAGTAACAGGGACTTCATTTTTCATAAATCAGTTTTACTGCAACGAACAGTCAAAACAACGCACTCGCCAACAAGCAGATTATTGCACTAGCAGCACTTTCACGCCACTGAATAATTACCTTCCCCTTTTGTATTTTTGTCCGATTCATTCCAATTTTATGTCTACGGTTCCACATTCAGACTATGACACAGTGTTAACTTAATACACCTGGCACAATATTATGTAGATTTCATATTTTGCTTTCTATGCTGTCTATCAACTCTCATTCATACTGGATGGACTTAGTTATGAACTCCACAACATCAAACGCAAGACAGTTGGTGTAACTAATGCGTTCCCTCTGTCCTGCCGGTCACAGTTGCACCCGCGGATCGACACGCGGCGCGCCAACATCAACCTGGGCATCCTGCTGATCGAGTTCTTTGAGCTCTACGGCCGCGACTTCAACTACCTGAAGACCAGCATCCGGGTGAAGAACGGAGGCCAATACCTGGCCAAGGAGGAAATGATCGAGGCCATGGGCAACGGAAACAGGCCATCCATGCTCTGCATAGAAGATCCACTACAGCCAGGTCAGACGGCTGGATGAATTGATATATGAATGAGTTGCACATGCGCTTGTTCAACTAATTGATGGTTGGGAGGGCCGTGTTGGTTGTGCAGTGTTCAGGGGTTGTAGAAAAGAAAAGAACCCCTACAAACAGATGAAAAAAGAGAGGGTTGGAGGCAGGTTGATGGTGGGTGGAGGATTGAGTGAATGGATATAGACAAATGTGAGCAAATGTTGGGTTGGAGGTGTTACCAAGGGATCCTCCAAGCACTCTACATTCACACATCACCACAGTAATTTTTCTTAAGAACGTGGTCTGCTTAATTCAGCTCCTACCCTTTATTCTACAGAGTGAATCCACAAGTAGTGTAAAAGATGTGCAAATCTGGCAATTATGCGTTTGTCCAGTCCCTGGGAAAATGGATGAGGTTCAACAGCAGAATGACCCTTCCTCTACAACACTGAATTGACGGGCTCAAATAGAAAAGAGCCATACTGTTCATTGAAGGAAGGCAAATTTTTTTTTCCTCAGAGAAACCATTTCTTCTTAGAATGAGTCCGCTTTAACAGATCTCCTGAACCTAGGTCATTTGGATGCATGCGGAGGCTGTGAGAAATGGCTTGACACAGTAGGTTGATGTGGAAATGTAGGGCTTGAAGTGCTGGGTGGGTTGCAAGCTATGCAGTAAACCTTCATTCATTCCCTAAGGAAAAATAGACTGCAAGTTCAGCCTCATCTCTAGTATAGTCACAGTTCACTCGTGGTTATATCCAGGTTGTAGTGTACTTTGCATCGTCCTTAACTATTCTGGTTTGTAATCTTCCTCTGCTGTTTTCCCCATTCGGTCGTCTTCACAGGGAACGACGTGGGCAGGAGTTCGTACGGTGTCCTGCAGGTCAAGCAGGTGTTTGACTTTGCCTACATGGTGCTGAGCCACGGCGTGTCTCCTCTGGCACGTGCCTACCCCAACAAAGAGTACGACAGGTTGGTTTCTCCTTTTCTTAACAAACTCGAATTTGCCTAAAATGGAAACATCAAACACGTCGCCACATACAAATTTCTCTATACCCGCTGCAGCTTCGTATTTCTTATTTACAATCTATGCCAGTGGGGGGAACATGAAGATTAAAGAGGTAACTGTCATGTAGGGGAAGCAGGAAATCGCAATTACAAAAACTCTCAATAACAATGAAAGAGCGACAAAGGCAGCTGAGGAACGATGAGGATTTACAAGCCATTTGTTCGGTCATACAGCAGAAGATATCCTCTTATAAATTCAGCAAGCGGAGAATCATTTCATTTTGAAGAGCTGATATTTGATAATGAGATGCACGGACATTTCAACAAAGTCAATGAACCAGAAAAGGAAATGGAGACGCTTTTCCACAAGGTAATACAACCAGTCACATGATATTTGACAGTCACACAGTGGGGGCTGGCGTACGAAGAATTGTTAGCAAGGCAGAAGGGTTACAGTAAGCCTTTTTCCTTGGAAGCAATTTAGAGTTCACCCACTTTTATGTTATGTTATTTTAGAAGTTATCAGTCATGTTTTAGCCTTTTTTTTGTGTTTTTGTTTTTTTACACATTTGGCTTCATCCTGTTTAACCTATGGACTGTGCCCTCCTCTCTGTCCTCGCAGCACTTTGGGACGCATCATCAAGGTCAGCCCAGAAGTGTTGGCCTATAGGGACTGGACCATCAAGAAGTGGGGTGCCAAGCAGTACGCCAAGCTGGAGAACCACGGTAACTTTGTGTTCATATTAAGTGTGTACTGGGCTTGAGGAACACTGAATTGATTGGACCTGGCTAGAATGTTGTGAAGTTTTGTCTCCGTCATTGCCTTAGTTGTGACTTGGACTTTAGCACATACTGTATGTGCGGGGAAAGTAGGACTTGAGTGATGCTTATCGATATTTAAGAAGAAAAATCACCACTTCAGTGTTTCCATTTGTCAGTATTGCAATTAAACACTTGTACAAACATTAATTATTGGTGAATGAGCTGATGTCAGTACAAAAACTTTGTCAAAGCATTCATATTGTTGACCTTAAAGCTGTCTAAGAGTCAAACACTTGTAGAACATAAATATACCCAGTTGATATATTTTCAGATAAATTCCAGATTGTATATTTTTAACTATGTAGTTCTGTTTGGTCCTAGGCATAGAGACCTGTGAGCAGGACCTTGCCAGATTGATGCTGGCTTCCATGGAGGATCAGAGGGACTCTTCCTCCCCCCTTAGTGCCGACTCGCCCTCGCCCTCTCCCGTCTCCCTCCCCAGCCCTCAGCACCACTCCTCCTCTTCATCGTCCTCATCATCCTCATCGCTCTCCTCCTGCTCTGGAAGTGACATAGTAAGACCCAAGAATATTACTGATATCCTATTTGTTTGTTCAATCATTAAGTCTGCATCACTGATCCATTGCCTGTGTTGCTTTATCATTTAAAGTGGAATATTACTACTTGGAATGTGTGTTCCAATGTGTGTTTTTGCGATGCAATTTCAACATGATTTTGTTCCTAACACGAGAGAGCAGTGCCATCATTTGCTGCTTCAGTCTGTGCTACCTGATTAATATCTGTGTGCATTTGTATGATGTTTTCCAGGAGTCAGATTCTCCTCCCAGCAGCAATGCTGCTATCCAGCTCCACGCCCTCAGCCTGGCCTCTGTCCCTTTAGTCATGCAGATGGCTGCTGACCTCAGGGCCACACATCCAGCTGGCTTTATCCCCACCGCACCACAGGTTGGTTTGATTTTTCACAGGTCGCATAGAAGCATGGACTTTTGCAAATGTCAGTCATGCTGCGCTAAAACCCATTCACCCACACTATGAGGGCTAAATTTAAAACTATGCTATGCAGTTTTCCTGCAAAAGGACACAAATTTATTAATGATTTATTTCTGATGTTGTCACTTAACATACAGAATTATGAAAACAAATATCATCTAACCTTCTGCTCTTTCGGGTTCTCTCCAGGTCCAGATGTCCCTCCCAGGAAACATAGCCATCCCCTCCCTCCCCGACTGTCAGTTTTACCACGAGAATCCGCCTTCCATCAACGCTGTCCACCGGCAGACGTCCCAACCTGCGCACGTGTCCCAGCCCGCCAACTCCACCAGCCCCCTACCTAGCCCCCTACCCAGCCCCCTCCACCAGCTGCACCACCCTCAGGCAGGGGGGCGGGGGCACGGCTTCACCGCGAGACCCAACCACCACCACCACCACAACGGCTCCGTCGAGCCGCCCAAGTTCGGCTTCAAGCACAACCAAGGTGGCGCCCTCCGAGGTCCGAACCATTCTCAAGCTCACTTCAGCCCCCAAGGCCATTTTGCGCCCCAGGGTCACAACCCGGCACCAGGGTTCAGGAACCAGCAGCAGTACAACCGTAACCCGTGGCGACGCAGGAAGCGGGACAGCCTTCCCCCTCTCAACCACAGCAGATGAAAAGCTGGTCTGACTTGACTCTTTATTTGGTTGTTGAAGGCCTCGCTCAGGCCAAATTGACTCTCATTGCTGAAGGCCTTAAAAGGTGCAACTGGACTCTTATTTTCAAAATCCCTCAATGATTTTCGATACACCTGTCATTGTGGGAGGCCCACAGCGAACCACTGTCTTTGTCCTCGAAGGTCCAAGTCGATGATCAATGTCTGCTAATTGTGGAAGGCACTAAACGATGCTTCTTGGCTCTTAATAGTTGAAGGTCTTGAGGGATTCAACTTAACGCTGACTGTAAAAGGACTAAACGGTCTTAACTGAGCTCAAATTGTTGCAATTATTCCCATGACTTGTTTCTGTTGCCAGTTGATGAGCAAAAGCTCACATACAGCTCATTGGAGGGCAATCGGAAGCCATTTCGATGTGCACCAGCAAGGACTCGAGTTGCTTGAGTGAGTTGTGTGAAAGGCGTTGCTGATGCCCAAACTTGCTCTCCTCATCAGTGTGACTTTCCAACGGCTGAAAAACGCTGGCTGTTGCTACAGAAATGGGTGGAGGATTGGGTTTCTAAACAACTGGACCTCGCAGAAAGAAACGTCACGTGCCAAACTGGTTCATCAAACCTCACCTGTTACAGAGTCTGGTCTCTAGATGGTCTGATTCTGTCTGGAAGCATTTCTGGACTGAGGGTTTGAGTGTTCCACTATTCAAAACAGAAGAAGTTTTTCCTTGGGCTTTCTGAACAGGAGCAGTCTTCACTGGGGCTTTTTATCAGGTATCGGCCCGTTGGGTCCTCTGAATGCAACTCCCTGATGGCTATGCTCTGGATTCAAGGCCCCCAGGACTTGGACTATCCTCTACAAATTGTAGTCTGTTCGTACTGAAAAGAAGCACTACCTTCCTACCTATGCAGCGCAATGCTGACTTGATGTTTTTGGTGTATTGGCACAAAACGGGCCTCGTCTCAAGTGCTTAAACTGTGATGACTTGTTTGAATGTACAAAGTGTTTATTTTTTTTGTGTGTTGAAGTTTTTGGTCATTATCTTTTTGTTCTCTTGTTTTTGTCGTTTATTTTCTCAGACCCATTTTGAAGCGATCCACATCATAAGGATGCAAAGTTGTTCTGTGTCACTGAGGGATTTTTATTTTGTTCACATTGGCACTATCAATACTATGCTTTGTACTGTAAACATTGCCACCTTACTTTACAGTTTGTTGCATTTTTGTGCAATAATGACTTGCTTTTATTTAATTTATTTCACAGTTTAGTTTTTCTTTTAGGGGGCTTTCCCCACTTAAAGTTTGCTTTTTATTTCTAGACTGCCTTGATCTGTGCAATAGATGGATTCGAGGGCCTTGAAGGGATGTGTGTGTGTGTCCAGCTTTCCAACAGAAGGGGGAGCTATGGGATAGCAGCATTAGAAATGTGCCAAAAAGCCTGTCATGATGCCAACGTTTTACTCTCATGTTTGTTGATTTGCCATCACACTACGGTCACTTGAAATTTTGCCAGCTACCTGTCCCAATATGCTTTGTTTCCCCCCCGCCACTAGTTCTCATTTTAAACGCATCACTCTTTTTCAGTGTTTTGAGTTTCATTTGGGTTCATTTCCTCTTGATGGACTGTAGTCTGTTTTGGGGAAATAAACCTTTAACAGTGTTAACCGATTTCATTTAAAAAATGGTTGGTGCTACTTATTACCAGCAAAGCGCTTGTTTTAGGCCTTATAGTCTACTTTCCGTTACAGCAACAGGTTAACTGCCTTCTTAAAAGACCAAATTTTGCCCTTTTCCATCAGTATTACTCATCATTCATTGTTTCTGTAAGCACTGCCAGTTTTTACTTGGCTTTTATTTTCCCATGCGGCTTCTTGGTGTATGTTTGCTTCAGGAATAGACTTCCACTGCAGTCGATCAGCATCATGTCACTACTTCCTTTTTTTTTTTTTTTAATTCAATAATGAATGACTTCATGAACATGTTGTATGAGAGGTCTATGCCATTACACAGGGTTTTTCTCTCCCATATTTAAAGTCAGTATTACTCAAGACAAGGTTGCCTAGCTACAGAATCTACACAGCAATCCATGAGACTTGAGCTTGGTATGTTACAGATGCATCTGTGTAAGGAGTTCCTCAAAGTAGATCAAAGGTTTTTTTTTTTGCGGAAGTGTCTGATTATCGCGACACCACACGCACCAAACTGATGGACTCAACATGATAGTATCAGCATATTCTCTTGTTTTCAGTGCAACTTTTCATCGGGTTGCCTGAGGATAATCGATGCGTTGCTTCACCTCTTTTTGCCACGAACCAAATCCCCAACTCGCGTCTGTCTGTGCCATAAAGGATGGATTGTGATGTGTAAATGAGTGACATATGGATGTATACCTTGTGTTTCCTTCTGGGCACCATTTTTATGTAAGGTTTTCTATTTTTTTAATAAACATTTTAAAACTCTATTTCTGGCTTGGTGTGTAAATTAGAAGTGTCTCTCAGAGCGATGATACAGTTTTTTTTTTAATGATTCTTTTCTTTTATTGTGCTGACTAGTACATTGTTGCCTGATCATAACTAAACAAACATGAAATGCTTTTGTACTACCCTTTAGCCATATAGACCAGTGATTCTCAACTTTTTTCATATCAAGGACCCCTTGATATGAAAAAGGTCCACATTTGGGCCACGGACCCCCATTTGATGAGATTTTGTCTCTGACTCAAATCTGAGGATATCTGTATTGTTAGATATGATTTTGCCCAGAACGCCATGACTGTCTGTATTGTAGGTAGAGAGA